>NC_080736.1:14940100-15240100 GCF_019097595.1 Hemibagrus wyckioides | reverse complement strand
CTTGAAGAAAGTCTGACCAATCCCACCCACTTCCAATAGACTTATGACCAATACTTATAGCCCTTAAAAGGGGCGTCCTGGTGGACCAGCAGCAGAATCCTGCACTCTCAGTGCCATGACCCGGGTTTGATTCCTGGGCAGGGAGCCAACCATGCCACTGAAGAGTTCAGTACCAGTCCCAAGCCTAGATAAAATGGGAGGGTCGTGTCAGGAATGGCATCTGGCGTAAAAACCTATGAAAATGCGGACCAAATGTTCCACTGTGGTGACCCTGAACAGGGACAACAAGAACAACAACTCTTAGCTCCTAAATGACGTCTGACCAACCCCAGTCCTACCCACTTCTAAAGGAATTCTGACTAATCCAAATAAATTTTTGACCAATCCTAATAGCCCCCAAAAGAAGACCTGACCAATCCAACCTGCCCTTAATGATATTTGAACACTCACAAAAGAATACTGACCAATCCCACCTGCTACAGTAGTACTTGTGACAAAATTCAAATTTTATTAGTCACATACATCGTACACAGTATGATATGCAGTGAAATGCTTACACGACTGTTATGACCCAAGGAAAAGGAATAAGGACAGAACAAAAGACAAGGATAAAATATAAAAATAAAATATAAAAATACGAAATATAAAAAATAAGAATACGAAAATAGAATAAAATATAAGAAATATAAATAAGTAAGGTATGTATATATATATATATATATATATATATATATATATATATATATGATAGAATATGTATATAGGAAGTGTAAAATATACATACAGGAAGTGTAAAATACAACAACTGTGATGCAAAATTATATAAAATTATAAAATGTGAATAGTGTGTAGTGCAATAGTGTCCAAGGTGCAGACAGCAGCAGTACGGGGTGGTCATGAAGTGGAATGAGGTGATGAGAGCAGTGGTATTGTCCATCTTTAGAGTGCAGATGTGCAAAAGTCCTCTTTGTATGTAATCCTTGCCCCACTTATAAAGAATCTGTGTCCAATCCCACTCACTCCTGAAGGAATTGTCACCAATCCTTCTTGCTCCTGAAGCAGTTTGACCCAATCCCATCTGCCCCAGAAGTACCTGTGACCAATCCCACCCACTCCCAACAAAATTCTGACCAATCGAACCTGCTCCAGTAGCACCTGTTAGGATAAACCACCCTGCTCCTGAGACTTTTTGCTGGGTCCTGGTGGATCCTAGTCCTGCTGCTGACCAGTAGAACAAAGTCAAATGACTTAAGATGCAGTTAGATTCAAACCATGTGCGGCAGTTCCCATTGACAACCTTAGCAATCAAGAGTCACCCTTATGGAAAGAGCCTATCAGAGAGTTCCAATTTATAATTATATATATATATATATATATATATATATATATATATATATATATATATATATTTATTTCTTTATTTATATATATATGATAGGAAAAGGCAGGAGGAACATTTTAAAGGCTTTGGTTTGTTCTGTCCGTTTCAAGTCATAAGTTAACAGCGTGAATAAATCTAGTGACAAATGATTGATTAGTAACAAATAAAAAAAGAAGATTTGATTGCCATTACTTGGCAGCCATGTGTATGCAATTCTCTAGTCAGTATACACCAGGTTGCAGCATGTGTGTTGGGTGTATTGCTGTCAGTCATGTGTCTGCCTCTTTCCTCAGGCTGCTGATTGACATGGTCCCTCGAGTGAGACAGACCAGACACTACGAGCGCTTCGAGTAGGATCAACAGCACACAGTGGAGACAGTGGACTCTATTTGCATACACCCACCCACATAGACACACACACAGAAGAGATTCTCGCTAAGAAGGGAAACACTCACCCACGCACAAACACTCCCATACATATAACACACACACACATACACAATACACAATGCGTCACAACACAACCTCTCATCGCCTCCAGTATCACCCCTGTTCTGTGAAGACGCACTGAAGAAGACGAGGACGAAGTAGAACAGGAACAGGAACAAAAGTCCTGAAGATATGAAACTGGGTCAAGGGAGCGTTCTTCACAGATCTGGCAAATCTACTGCAGCTGATCTTGATCACGTTTAAAAAGAACACCACCTGTCTTTACAGTACTGAGCTACTGAGTGTGTGTTTTGAGTGTATTTATCATTTGTCAAGATGAGAAAGCTTCTTGCAATGAAAACACACCTGCTCTTATACACTCATTACCTGTGGCTGGGAGTATCAGAGACTGGAATGTCTCATGAGAAATGGATAGTAGAAGAAGAAGAGGGAGAAAGTGGAAAGAGAGAGATAGAGATAGAGATAGAGAGCGGTACCTCGGACACAAAACTATATTTAGCATTCATTCATCTTCTGGCAGGATCCTTGTGTGCACCTTGAGCGACAAATGAAGAAGCAGCTGCCACACTGTTACTGTAACTAGAATCCTGCCTCATCTGGACATTTTTCTTCCTTAAAAGTGATTACAGGATGTGGATTTCTTTGCCAGGTGGACGTCTACCTCTTTGCAAACCCGCTAGGTGCAATACGATCACATCCTGCAGCTCATACAGTAAAAATGGACAGATATATTAGAGTATCGAAAGTAGAATAGAACATTATCGTTGAACCAACAGGTACAAGAAGCACACTCCTACACAGCTGTCCAAACCAGAACATCCGAGAGCGTAGAACGGCACAGAAAGATTAGCACAAGATTATTAATTCTTAACAGTGTACATAAACACTCATATAGTTACGTTGTTCTGAAAAGTCAAAAGTTGAATTTTTAATGATTATGTATACTTATACATCGTTTATCGTAGACTTATTGGTAGTAGTAAACATTCGAGTTTGATAAATATGCTACGTAATCATTGTAAATGATTGAAATTAGCTAGAATTCGCTAACGTTAGGTTAGGTGACGTGGCTGGCGTACACGTTAGAATGGTGTCGTCATGTGTTACGTTCCATTCATTCAAAGCAAGGTATCGTCTTCTGATGATGCGTTTTAAGTATTGTCTGTTTACGCACAAATTATACGAATGTCAGCATATGGTATATGATTAGCTCAGCTCTGGTTTCAGAACATGTCAAAAGTCGACAATTTACTGGGGAAAAAAACAAATATCTAAAGTATCTTACTGTGTGATGTCAGTTTTGAGGAAATTAGCCAGGTATTTGAAGTAAACTTGTTACTAGTGAATAAACTGCTGGTCAAATCAAAAATGTATAAACTTTTCTATATTTACAGTGTTAACCTGACAAACTCCCATAATCTGACTTACAATCCTCTCATAACTGCATACTTTTTCACTTCAGACTCCAAATAGAACACGTCCGTTTTTGGGGCAGCACTGATTTGTGGGATTATAAATCATTCTGGTACAAAAAGTGTTCAGGATGAGTATATTGTGAATAAAAGTATAACCACTGGACAGTCGTAATGATTACAGCAGCAGTTCTTCAGTATTAGAAGTTGTTTAAAATTTCACCTTTTAACCTTTTTTTTTGCCACAATTTAATTTTTTTTTTTCTGGGTTGCCAGTCAATTTATTAAGAGTAGCATTCACTTTTGCATTGCTTAACTCTCATCAAACAGCTAGTTCTAGCTAGTGGCTAGTATTAGGCTTTGTTTAACCTCTCATTTCATGGTCAATTTACCTCACAAACGCTAATTCCAGCTAGCTTAGCTTACTTATGCAACATTTTATGCTACAGAGTTTTACTGAAGCTAATATTTCATTTATTAATGTTACTTCACTTGAAAAATAAGCAAAACGCCTCATGAATGCTAATCCAAGCTAGTCTTGTTAAAGGTTAGTGTTAAGCTAATGTAACGTGTTCCCGTTTCACTGTTGAGATTTTTTTTTCTTGCTTGGTTATTTCTGACATTAAATCACCTACAGAATGCTAATTCTAGCTTGGAGCTAGCATTAGGCTTACATTGCTTATAGAACATGAACTTTATTATTTGTTTAGAAATTATTATTTGTTTATTATTTGTTTATAACTTTATTATTTGTTTAGAAATCACTTAAAGTTAATGTTAGAATTTACGGGCTTACTCTGAGAAAAGGTTCAATTAATTCACTTTTTCACCTCACGAATGCTAATTCTAGTTAGTTAAAGTTTAGCATTTAGCTTATGTAACTTGCATGATGCTCATATCACAGTCCTTTTAGAGATAAATTCTTTTAGAGCATAAAATGAACATTAAAACTTTCTCACTCCGAATAAGCTAATCAACTCATGAGCACTAAATCTAGCTGGTCTAACCAGGACCTAGCGTTAGTCTCATGTAGCTTATTATACTTAGGCTCATGCAGTAACTGATATTTCTACTATAGCTAGCCTAGCTAGAGGCTAGCATTGTGCTCATGTAGCTTACATTTCATAATATTATACATTTACTTTTACACTTAAAATCACTTCATCAACACTAATTCAAGCTAGAGGCTAGCATTGTGCTAATGTAGCTTATCTTTTTATTCATTTACCTTATCACTTAAAATCTCTTAATGAACCATAAATCTAGCTAACCTACCCAGCAGCTAACATTGGGCTCATGTAGCTTAAATTTCATACTTTTACTGATTTACTTTAGTACTTAAAATCTCTCCATCAGTGCTAATTCTACGTAGCCCAACTAGGAACTAACATTTCACTCATGTAGCTTCTATTTCAGTTATATTTATTTACTTTAGCACTTAAAATCTCTTCATAAACGCTAATTCTAGCTACTGAGGCTAGCATTGGGCACATATAGCTTACATTTCGTTGTTTCGTATGTTTTTTTTTTTTTTTTTTTTAACTTTTATTTTGGCACTAAATCTAGCTAGGCAAAATAGGAGCTAACATTAGGCTCATGTAGCTTACATTTCAGTTTTAGTAATTTACTTCAGTACTTAAAATTTCTAAATCTAGCTACACTACCTAGGACCTAACATTGTGCTCATGTAGCTTACAATTCAGATTTTTATTCATTTACTTTAGTACTTAGAATCTCTTCATGAACGCTAATTGTAGCTAGTCTAGCTAGATGGTAGCATTGTGCTCATGTGGTTTACATTTTATAGTCTTATACATTTACTTTAGCAATCTAAAACCTCTTCATGAATGATAATTTAAGCTAGCCTACCTAGGAGCTAAAATAGCTTAAAATCTCTTAAAATCTTAAGTTAAAATCTCTCCATGAGTGAAAAATCTAGCTAGCCTACCTAAAAGCTAACTTTGGACTCATGCAGTTTACATTCGATTTTTTTATATTCATTTACTTTAGCACCTAAAATCTCTCCATGAACTCTAATTCTAGCTAGAGGCTAGCATTGTGCTCACATGTCATAGTTTTATTCATTTACTTTATCACTTAAAATCTCTCCATGAAATGTAATTCTAGCTTGTCAAGCTAGAGGCTAGCATTGGGCTCATATAGCTTATATTTCTTTTTTGTTTGTTTGTTTTTTACTTTAGCATCTAATTTTTCTCCATGAATGCTAAATCTAGCTAGAGGCTATAGCATTGTGCTCATGTAGCTTATATTTGACAGTTTTACTTTAGCACTTCATTTACTTTAGCACTTAAAATTTCTCCATGAACGCTAAATCTAGCTAGAGGCTATAGCATTGTGCTCATGTAGCTTATATTTGACAGTTTTACTTTAGCACTTCATTTACTTTAGCACTTAAAATTTCTCCATGAACGCTAAATCTAGGTAGTCAAACTAAAAGCTAGAAATAGGCTGATGTAGCTTACTTTTTTATAATACTATTAATTTATTTTAACACTTAAAATCTCTTCATGAACGCTGAATCTAGCTAGCCTACCTAGGCGCTAGCATTTGGCTCATGTAGCTTACATTTCAGAGTTTTATTCATTGACTTTAGCACTTAAAATCTCTTCAGGATAATTCTGGCTAGGAGCTAGCATTTGGTTAATGGAACTTAAAACATAACATTGTTTTTATTTTTTATCACCACACATTAAACCGCTTCGGACATTAAAGCTTCAGCTGCTTTAGCTAGAAGCTAGCCTTAAGCTCATGTGGCAAAAAAAAAAAAAATCTCTTCCTTGAATGCTAAATCCTAGCTACTTAGCTCTAAATCCTTTCAAACTGACCACACAGTTAGAAATCAAACAAATAGTGAGTTTTCTACTGTATAAACAAACAAACAAACAAACAAACACCTCAGCCCATTCTATTGTGGATGTAGTTAGCACACAGAGCGAGTGTATTATCCCACATGCGAGGCCTTACCTTCGACTCCAGAGGATGTGAAGTGTTGTGCTCATTTTTTTTAGCCTTTTTCAGCTATATAATATTTATTGAGACTGTTGTCACGTATCTGAGCGTCACATGTAGCAAATAGAACAATAATGACGTAGTGACCATGGGTGCGCTAGTGTTAGTAGCTAGTTGACTTTTACGTGCAATAGAGTGAGTCTTGACTTGCCTTTTCTGCTAATACAGTCATGTAAAATCATGTTTTGTTTTTGCAACTAGAAACTGTGTGTACATGAAGACGGTCAATAGGTTTCTGACTCGTTTATGAAGATGTATATTTTCCTAGGGATTTTTCCTTCAGTTCTTTGCCAGGAACATGGCCGAGCTCAAAGCCCACAAGTTTTGTTTGCACACTGTGTGGTTTAAGACGTGCGCAAAGCTGAAGGCATCTCTGCATGGCTTCGATTCTCACCTGTGTGTGACAGAAACTGGCAAGGAGCCCCAAGATATATACATTTACACACACACACACAGATATATAAATATATGCTGCTTTAGAGTGCACATAGATATTATATTGAAATTTCTGTTGTCACAGAAAGAGTTTATTGAAAAATAAAGATATATCCAGCGTATTGATCAAAAAAAAAAACCAAAATGACTTTTTTTTTTATTATTATTTTTTTTAAAAAACTCGTCCTCTAATCTTCTATCATCACATGAAACACATGAAGCAGATGACCCGATGAAAAGGTTGAGCCACACACGTGGAGGGAAAAAAAAAAACGAAAACAAAACAATAAAATAAAAATCTAGCAGTAAACAGGTTTGCATTTTTGCATCAATACTTTGCGTAATTACTGCACCTAAAGCTTCTAATCTCATTAACGAAGCTGTAACGAAGCTGTGACTAGGCTGTTCATCACACGTGCACCTTTTTCACGCTTCATCCACCATTGTAAACAAAGACCAGCTTTTACATTTCTAACTACCACTTTTGGCAAAAAAAAAAAAAAAACCCGATCCATTTTTTAACGGATTAAAACGGCTCTGTTTGGTTTTTTTTTCTTCCTTTTTTTCCATTCTACACGTTCTACACGACTACACTTGCTCGACACGGCTTTCAGGGGAAAAGGCACATCAGAACAGAAAATAAAAACAGTAGCTTGGCTGAAGGTCGTCACGATTATATACAAACTGAGATCTTGGTGCAGGGGAAGGGGGGAGGGGGGACAAAAAAGACGGAATAAGTTAGAGAACAAGCGAAGAAACCCGTCTGTATATACAAATGTGCAAATGTGACACACAAAAGCTAAAAATGAGGTTTTCTTAAAAAAATAAAATAAAATAAAATAAAACAAGGTGCACTGCTTGTCCACAACAGGGACACTGAGGGGGGAAAAATGATACTATATATATATATATATACTAAAAAAAAATTAAAATAAAATAAAATCAACACATCACTCTTTACCATCAGTAGTCTTAAAAAAAAGAAAAGAAAAGAATAAAAAAAAAGAAAAAACGATCCTTTTCCTCAGCATTATTTAAGGGACGAATAATTTAAAAACGATTTCCGATCATTCCAGTGTATTTTTAGTCATAACATTAATAAGAATAACAATAATAGTAGCAATATTAATAAAATAAAAAGTTGAAAAAGGCGATCTCTCCGATTGTGCCATCGTCCTTGACGTCCTACGTCTGTCGGTCTGTCTTAGACAAGCACGTGCACGCTTTTAACACACTTAACTTAGCATAAATAATATATCCTTCTGTAAAGCAAAAAAAAAAACTATACTCTATGTAAATTAAAGGGAAAAAAAAAAATCACCAGACATAATATTTTATACAAAATAAATAAAAAAAAATCCTTATGAACAATTGTACAGTGTCACATATCTGATTTTTCAGTACGTAAGCTTTGCGTAGTGCACTTTCACTCAAGAAAGAAGGAAAAGATCTGACGCTTAGTGAAGATTTGCTTAAAAAAAATAAAAAATAAATAAATAAAATAAAATTTAAAATAAAACAAATTTTTTTGTAGATTTAAAAAGTGGATTTTTCTTTCTTTTTTCCTTTCCTTTTTTTTTTTTTTTTTTTTTGAATATATTTTGTACATGAGATTTGAGACGACCAATCTAAACGTCACGGGTTTCGTTTCCGAGTGATTTGAATATGATCTCGAAAGAAAACTCTGGAGGACTGAATGAGTTGGGTTCGGGAGAGTGCGGCTTGCGGAGCTAAATCACATCACAGAGGACCAGAACGTGTTCTCGTTGTTTGCTAAAAGCAGGCCACGAAACAGAAGACCGAGAAAATGTGTGTGTGTGTGTCATTGTGGGTACTCTGCAACACATTTACTCCTAGTTTAAAATTTCTATGTACATGGGAACGCAGTGCAGTGCAGGCAGTCTGATAAAAAAAAAAAATCCTCCACACGCAGGGTCTCCAACCTTCTCCTGATGCATTAATCAAGTTCCTTCCTGGACACGTTGGTCCCGCGGCGAACAGGAGATGGATTGGATAAAATAGAATAAAATCTAAAGAGCGCAGCGCTGGAGCGTCTCCTGCGACACACACACACACGGGGCAGTGACGAGGTCCGGGGATCCTGCGTGCCTCCTTCAAGTATTTCAGGCCGTGTTTTTGGAGAACAGCTCATCAACTTGTTCACTCTGGCCTTTGTATTTGTCCCTTTTGAAATTCTTGTGAAACACACAAAGCTTCAGCTTGGAGCATGTGTGCAGGTGTGCAGTGTTTCCCCTCGTATCAACCTGACCTTTTTTGTTTTAAACCAAACACAACAGATCAGACCTAAAGACAGCATGATATTTGTCGCAGATCTCTTTAACAAAGGTTTAGGACTGAGAATTGAACTAGTGACAGTTCCTCAGGATTTATCTGGAGTTCAGAGACACTTTTCTCAATTCCTTGCAGCTAATTAGCGAGCATTTGGAATAATTGGGGATTGATTTTTATTGGAAATTGAGTGGAAATTAGTGGGAAATGAAAATGACTAAAAATCATTGTCAATTAGGAATTATTTGGAATTGGGAATTGGTTCATACTGGTAAATGCTAATTACTGAGCGATCGTAATTAATGGAAATTGGCAGTTAGTGGATCCGCAGATGTTTGAAATGATCGGCAATTAGTAATTTATTAAGAATTCGATAAAGACACAATTAATAGAAGTTGGTACATGTGGGTACTTGGTAATTAGTGGGCAGTTGTTGTTGTTGTCCTTGAGCTGCTCCCTGTTAAGGGTTGCCACAGCATTCTATTTAAAAATAGACTTCATTAAATTTGGCACAGGTTTTATACCGGATTCATTCCTGATGCAAACCTCACATCCAGGCTTGGGACCGGCACTTAGAGTTAACCCCTCAGTGACTGGGTCAGTTCTCTTCTTAGTAACAGAACCCAGGCTGTGGCAGAGAGAGCGCAGGATCCCTCCGCTGGACCCCCAAGGACACAGAGTGGGCGACGGTCATTAATAGAAATCTGCAATTATTGGCTATTAGTAGAAATCTGACATTATTGCTAATTATTATTAGAAAGTGGTAATTAGTGCGCATTGGCTATCAGTAATTATTGGTAATTAGTAACTGGAGATCATTGGGAATTGGTAATTATTGGTAATTATTAGTAATTGTTGATTATTGGGAATTGGTAATTAGTGAGAACAGGTAATTATCGGGAATTAGTAATTATTGGTGATTATTGGGAACTGGTAATTATAGAGAACTGGCAATTACTGGGGATTATTGGGAACTGGTATTTATAGGGAACTAGTATTACTGGTGATTATTGGGAATTGATAATTATAGGGAACTGGTAATTACTGGTGATTATTGGGAACTGGTAATTACTGATGATTATTGGGAACTGGTGATTATTGGGAACTGGTAATTATTGAGAACTGGTAATGGGAACTGGTAATTACTGGTGATTATTGGGAACTTGTAATTATTGGGAACTGAATTATTGAGAAATGGTAATTATTGGTAATTACTGGAAATTATTGGTAAATTAGCAGGCATTTGAAATGTTTGGGAATCAGTAATTATTGGAAATCAGCAATTATTTGTAATTGGCAAATTATTGGGATTTAGTAACTAGAGGGAATTTGTAATTACGGGGTATTTGTCTCCTCCATGTCTGTGCTATATCTCTCAGACCCCGAAGTTTCAAACCAAAGCAGAAATCAGCCTAACAATGATCAATGATCCCTAATCTCTGATCCGAATTAACGAGCTTCACAAAGCAAACCTTTTCTCTTTCCTAAAAGACATTTCCATTTTTTGGAAAACCTTACCTAATAAATGACATGTGCGTGATAACTAAATATCTTGCGGTTTCGCTTGCTCTTGATGGACAGTAGTTTTCCGTTAAAAATGTGGGGAGCTGGTTATTGTACACAGGCAGTAGAAACCGTTCTATATGAAAACATTGTCTGACACTAAAATGATGGGGACCCCGACCCAGGGCTAAAAGGGGAAACACTGGAATGTGTGTGCGTGAGTGTGTGTGTGTTATAAGCAGTCCTTGCACAGAGCCACCTGGCCCTTCATGTAGTCCCTGCAGGGGCAGACACGCTGGAGTGAAGGGTGAGCTCCCGCACAGCTGAACAGCAGCAGATCAGCCTGCAGCACACAGTGACGTGACGACTCGCTGAACGCAGGAACCACGATGTCCCCGACACTCTCCACCGTCCTGCACTCCACACCAAACCTACAGAGAGAGAGAGAGACAGAGATTCAGCAGGTTCAGACTTGATGGAGATGATAAAAGCATGCCAAACACTGCAGAGAGAACGATGACCTATTAGCATGACAACACTGCCCTCTAGTGGCATGTTTCATTTTGGATTAGTCATGTCAAGATTACAGGCTAGAAGAACAGGAATAAGGCTGAACTTTTTCAGCACCGAAACCCAGAGCTGATTTTACTTCCTGCAGCTCCTATTTCTAGTGACCTTTCTAAATCCTATACTTTTTTGGGTGAAAAAGCTTTGCTATTTGCAGAATGAGTTCAGCAGCTCAATACTCATAACAGAACATACAAGAAAATTGAATCTAGTCTAATTATTACACATCATAAACTTTTTATAGCTAGTTATAACCAACTCACAGTTCCCTCTGAAAGTATTGCAACGACAACGTTCATTTGTCTGTGCTGGAAACTGAAGGCATTTGGGTTTTCTGAGATAAGAGATTAGAATTTTTAGCTTGTATTCTCTGGTATTTATATACAGATGTGTTCAATTCTGTATCAAACCACTTAGTTTCTAGTCGAGCACAAATATTGGAACACATGACTGACAGGTGTTTTTAGTTGCTTACGTGTGTCCTGTTAGATTGATTGTGCAAACAGTAAAATATGCTCTGAACATCTAGGCTTGGTTTGCACCTTTAGTTTCACCTGTGAAGATTTGCTGTTAGACAATAAGAGGATCAGAAAGAGCAATGAATGTTCAACAACAAACAAATGTCCTGAAAAGGAACTGAAACCGGTCGGCCAAAGAAAACAAGAGCAGACGATGACGGAAACGTTGCGTGAGCTGTGAAGAAAAACCTAAAAATAACAATGACAAGTGTGACATCAATAGCCTTCACGAGGGAAGGGTAAAGATATCGCAATCCATCATTGGAAAAAATACTTAGGGAGCAGAAATATCCAGGCCATACCACAAGACACAATCACCAGCAGACTGGAATTCACAAATAGGTACAGAGATGAGGCACAAAAGTTCTGGAGTTGAGGTGAACCTCTACTAAAGTGTGGAGAAATAAGGATCTGCTCATGATCCAAAACATACGAGCTCGTCTGTGAAACATGGTGGTGGTAGTGTCATGGACTGGGCTTGCATGGCTGCTTCTGGAACATTCTCACTAGTCTTTACTGATGCTGTAACTCATGACGGTAGCAGCAGAATCAATTCAGAGGTCTGAAGTCTAATTTACAGAGAAATGCATCCAATCTAACTGGAAAGAACTTCATCATGGAACAAGAACACACTGCCAACACAGAGGAGAAAAAAGTGTAAGACTGACCGAGTTAAACAAAAGACCTTAACCCAAATGAGCAGCATTTTACCTCCTGAAAAGGAGACAGGAAGGAGAAACCCTCCTGAAACAATCAAACTCTGTAAAAAAGCTTGAACAAGCATCACAGAAGAAGAAATCTACAAGAAACCCATCGAGTCGTTACATTCACCCTTCTGATACAAAAGGTTCAAAGCATTATGTTCTTTAACACATCTACATATAAATACCAAAAAAAAAATAAAATAAAAAATCGAATCTAATATCCTAATGTCTTTTTCATCCATCTTTTGATCTCCAGCCCAGATATCTTTGGTGTGTAGAATAATACAAACGAATATTTGGCGTTCCAGTAGTTTTGGAGTGAACTGTACCTTACAAAAAGTGGCACAACTGAACAACCCAGTATCACTTTCTATTCACGTGACCGTGTCTAAAGTGTTTTCAATGGATCAGTAAATATTCAGCAGTGCACAAAATCCAGCTGTAGCTCAGATTAGACTTTTGGAGAAGAATTTCTTTCAAATGATTTCATTATCTAAACACTTGGGGACATGATATAAGAAAATCTTCAATGGTAGAGATACTGTGTTAAAAAGCAGGGTTACTGTATGACCCTGAAGTGGATTATTGTCCAACCGTGCTGGTCAGCTCAATATTTATGTATCTGTAATTTAGCTCTTAATCCTGTGATGTTTTATGTAGCACCAGGATCCTGGAGGAACATCGTTTCATTTCACTCTGTACTACATCAAGGTCATAATGACAGTATAAGCCTCTTGAACCGTAGGCAATGAAAGCAGATGAAATGAAACTGAGCTGATGTCTGAGCTGACGTCTGTGTATTTCCAGTTAAACTCTCACCTGGCCAGATCCTTGTCCTTGTTCAGGTGCTGGAAGAAGGATGGCTCGCAGATCAGCTGCTCCTCCTGACATACCTGCTTGCAAGATTTGCCTGCTGGAGCCATTTTCACCTGCAGAGCGCTGAGAGGAGGCCACATCACCTGACCGTGACAGAAATCCTACACACACACACACACAAAATGAGTGTTTCCGCCTGGTAATGAGTGTTTCACTAAAAGCTAACAGTCAAACATTGTGGGCTATTAATTACATGATTACCCCAAATCAACCTAAATACTGTGTACAATAAACACCATAAGCAATAAACACAGTCCAATCTCTCTCTCTCTCTCTCTCACACACAAACACACCTGGTTCTCGATGAAGGAGTTGAGTCTCTGCAGCATCCCTTCACAGGTGAACTCGTATGGCAGATAGGGCTCGATCTGAGAGCGCGCACACACACACACAAAATTCAATAAACAAAGAGATAAAGTAATCTAATGACGGACAGGCAGTCTAGTGTCCCAACAGACAGGGACATGGCATTAGTCCAACATCCAAAGATTGTAGAATTGAAGAATAGGCTTTAGAATGCATGAGCACACAATGATACAACAACAATAACACAAACACTGACCTTCTGACTGAGGATGGCTCTGATCGCTCTGTCCACTTCTCCAGGATTCTCTATGTCTACAGTCCAAACATGTGGCTGGCCGATGTAGACCTCAGCATACGGGTGCTGTGAAGTCAGCTACACACACACACACATTAATCACATACATGCACGTAAATCACACACAATAATAGCGCGCACACACACACACACACACACACACACACACACACATAGCTTAGACACACACACACACACTGATTAGACACACACACACACACTTACACATGTTAATCACACACATTTCCTTATGAAACCCATCACAAAGGCACACTGGGTTTTTTGGCCAAGATTCAACATGGCATTTGATTCAGTCCATGTACATCGCTCCTTCACTCCTGCAGTCATTAAGACCACATACTAAAGTGACCACTTCACTTTCATCTGTAGCATGAGATTTACCGTATTAAGTTAAAAGACCTAATCAGGTGTGTGTGTGTGTGTGTGTGTGTGTGTGTATACCTCTCTCAGGGTAGGCTTGCCCTTAAAGAAATCAGTGTTCTTGCTGCTCTTGGGTGGATTAAACTTGGGGTTCAGGAATGCACAGCCATTGGCTATAGCCTCCAGGGGGGCGGGGCCTTCATAAGGGAAGGACAAACCTACAAACAGCTGAAAGATGAGAAAGAAGAGATACATTAAAAGATGGAAAGAAATAGTGCAATTTCTGGGAAAAATGTGTAACGATCGAGCACTAATGCGGATCATCGTGGATAATCCTCTTTAAAAAAACCAAAAAAACCAAATGGTATGACTAATTAACCCGTATTAATGTTCATGATTAGATTAGAAACACTAACATCTCACTGAATGAATTCTTTTGTATTTCTAACCTCTCTGTTGGAGTAGATTCTCAGATGAGTGCTAAAATGTTTTCTGTTAACTGGGAGAGATTTTAATATGAATGACAGACATTTAAGTGAATGGTGAATGTAAAAGGGCAAATAAATGAATAAACAAACAAACAAACAAATAAATAAAGTAATTAATTAATTAATATGAATGACAGACATTTAAGTGAATGGTGAATGTAAAAGGGCAAATAAATAAATGAATAAACAAACAAACAAATTGTTTTTGTAGACAAATATAAGGCAGGACATGCTGATGATTAAAAGAAAAAGAAAAAAAGCCAAATCTCAGAGAGCTCAGTATCCTCTAGATGGCAATAAAACATAAGATTCATAAACAAATAAAAGAAAAAATTATTATTATTATTATTATTATTTAATTAAAAACATTATTATACAAATAATATTTAATAATGATATATATTAATTAGAAAAATATACAATAATCAATTATTATAAAAATATAATAAGAATCATTTATAATCATTATTAATTTTATTATATATTTTGTAAATTATTATTATTATTATTATTATTATTATGAATGCAGTGCAGTTTACAGACCGCTAAAACACCCAGCAGTAGCTCTGCACTCCCTCTTCCGGACCCCGTGACCCAGTTTACATGCACGTTGTACCACAAACTCGGCGAGGGTGTGGGTGTATAGGACGGAGAGCAAATTCTCCTCAACCTTATCTGCATTGCACACATCTCATATCTCGACTTACACAACCCAAAGACAAAAGTAAAAAAAAAAAAAAACTTTTGTGTAACCAAAAAAAAAAAAAAAAATTAAGTAATTATTTTGACTTGCTCTTTTTCCCCTCCTCCTCGTCCTCCTCCTCATTTCTCTTCCTCTCCATCTTTTTCAGCTTTCAGCGTTAGTTCGAGTTCACGCTTAAGATTACAAGAGGTCTCATTCAGCATGATGACTTAAGCAAATATTTGAGAAGGACTGAGCCGTTCCAGCAGCGGAGCCGCATGTACTTGAGCCACAATAATCTGCTTGTTAAAGCGACGGTTCGCGAACACCAGGGCACAAAGAGCGGCCTGTGCTCCGAACCGACTGACGAGCACAGAGAAGGGGTTCGGGCTGAAACCAGGCACAAAGACCCTCTTACACACTCGGTACAGTAGAAGCACACACTCATCTCATCAGATCATCCAATAGTGGCATGTGACCAAGTGGTGCAACTTTATTTGTGTTGGGATTAATACAGAATATGATCAATCCCTGAGTGTGTCAGTAGGAGGCAGTAGAGATTCACTGCATTAAGGAAGGGAGTGGGCGTGAGGCTGAAGGAGAAGGACACAGGCACTATTAATAGTGTGCTGAGAGCTGCTGACAAGGAGAGAGAGCGAGAGAGAGAGAGAGAGAGAGAGAGAGAGAAGGACACAGAGAATGAAAAATGACCTCTGACCTTACAATGTAAATATTCTATGAGGCCTGACAGCAGGAACGAGACTAGACATCTCTGAATCACTGCAGAGACGCAACGAGTGGCTGTGTATCAGTGCAAAAACACACAACAAACATCTGTGTATCACTGAAACACAACAAACATCTGTGTATCACAAATGCAACAAACATCTGTGTATCACTGAAACGCAACAAACATTTGTGCATCACTGAAACGCAACAAACATCTGTACATCACTGTGATACCTCAACAAATGTTTATGTATCACTGTGATACCTCAACAAATGTTTATGTATCACTGTAAAGACACAACACACATCTGTGTATCACTGTAAAGACACAACACACATCTGTGTATCACTGTAAAGACACAACACACATCTGTGTATCACTGTAAAGACACAACACACATCTGTGTATCACTGTAAAGATACAACATATGTGTATCACTGTAAAGACACAACACACATCTGTGTATCACTGTAAAGATACAACATCTGTGTATCACTGTAAAGACACAACACACATCTGTGTATCACTGTAAAGATACAACATATCTGTATCACTGTAAAGACACAACACACATCTGTGTATCACTGTAAAGATACAACATCTGTGTATCACTGTAAAGACACACCACATCTGTGTATCACTGTAAAGACACAACACACATCTGTGTATCACTGTAAAGACACAACACACATCTGTGTATCACTGTAAAGACACAACACACATCTGTGTATCACTGTAAAGACACAACACACATCTGTATAAAAGCTGAGGATCGTTGCAAAAGCTAATCGAAATCTTTCTAAAATTGCGAAAACACAACACACTCAAAATCTCAGTATTACTGTGTAAAGGAAAAAGGAAAAAAGAAAGAATGTTGCTGTGAAAAGGAAAAGAGTTTGTGTAGCACTGCGAAAGCACTACACATGTCTAAATCACTGCAAAGACACAACCAAAGAGTGTGATTTACTGTGAAAAAATCACACCAAAAAAGCTGAGGTTCAGTGAAACATCTCAGCGAAGTTCTGTACATCACTTCAATGGAACGAACACATCTGTGCAGCAGTGCACAAAAACAAAACGTCCGTGTATCTCTGCGAAAGCACAGATAGTCTGCGTATCAGTAGCGAAGTGCTGCGAAAGCACAAAAAGAAGCAGTGTGTCACATGACAACAAACTGGCAAGCTATCATATGATGGAGGCGACAAAGAAAACGTCTGAACACGCGATCATGAACACACTGTACCTGTGCTAGAGGTTATGTAAATTGTGTTACATTAAGAATGTTAGCGTGTATAAGCCTCGACCACAGAGACTCGGAGACCTTCATGCTCCAGTGACATCATCGTCATCACTGTGCCTCAACCATCACGCCATCGTACGCACGATCGGCAAGTCGCACATCATCTCGTGACAACGTTCTGAGAGAATCCTTTCGGCCTTCGCATCAGACGCCATCGAGCCTACCTGAGACCAGAAGCTCATTTACATCCTCTGTGAATTTGCATAAGACATATGGTCAACTACGCACTCTTATAGCTATCCTCACCCCTCGGCTCTCAGATTTCATTTGCTTAACCATATGGGAGTAAAAATATTGGCACCGCCAAAATTTTATACATATATATCTGAGGTCTCTTTTGGAGAGAATAGCAGCACCAAGCTACTTCCTGTAATGCTTCTTCTCCATGCAGAAAATGTCAAACTCTACAGTAACTGAACATATACGTTGAGATTTACACTGGTTTTCTTTCTTTCTCAGCCTTTTCAGCTGGTCAGTTTAGCGTTTATGCACCTGGTCTGCATTGAACAGTATTCTAGGCTCGAGTCTGAAACCGGGATTTCCATTTACATATTACGCTCTCTCTGTGTGTCTGCGATGAATGCAAAGCACGAGAAAAAAGTGTGTTTTGGAATACATGCCAGTGTTTTTTCTAAGTCTATGCATGCATTTGCCTGCTAGACAAAAACAACAGAGTTGGACAGTACACGTTTTGTATTTCTCAGTGTATTCCCAGAGGGAGAAAACAGCGACAGAGCAGTAGGCGATCCATGATGTGTATGTATTTTGAGGGAAAAAAACCCCCAAAAAAACCCCAGAGAGTGTAAATGTGTGCTTACCTTGGTCTCGCGAAGCAGGAACTGTAGATCCCGTCCACTCAGGATGCCATGGTTTTTGACGTAGGCAGGCAAATGAACGGTACTGCTGCCGTGTACGGTCGCGTGGACTTCCATGTACGAGTGGATGATATCCAAGTACTTCTTTTTATCCTACAAAATCACACAACATATAAATGATCAACAACAAACCACATACACAACAATAAGGACACAACCATACACACAACAATTTCTGAATACTTTTCTATAAAATCCTTTTAACTGACTGAAACTAACACACATGAGCATTATTCTAGGGTTAGTCCTTTGTTAAATTTGCTTTAAATTAATGCCACTTATTAATTCAAGGCTATAATAATCAACAGGGACCCCTTTCTGCGAGATGTTTATTTATTTATTTGTTTGTTTGTTTATTTATTCATTCATTTTTTAGAAGGAGTCTCCAGTGTCGGTGCTTCGTAACGGTCTAAAGATAAGGCTGCTCCTTTAAGATTTCCACCACGGGGACGTCTTGAGGATGTATTGAGGACAGGCGATGCTTTTTTCCCCACCCTGTTTTGTTTCAGAGATATTAAAAAAGGGAGTGGTGAGGGAAAAAACCTGACTTAATAGGAGGTTTAATAGCTAGCTTGTTTCAGGAATATTCTATAACTTTAAACATAATTATTGTTCTTTAATTGATAAATTATTAGTTAAAGAATCCTGATTCTGAAGTCTGAAAAATCATAATAAATTGTATGTCTTTGTTATGTGTAGCACCTCTGGTCTAGGAGGAATGCTGTTTCACTTCACTGTGTACTGCATCAGCTATATATGGTTGAAGTGACAATAAAGCTTCTTTGACTTTGATGTTATGGCGAATCTCTCTCTCTCTCTCTCTCTCTCTCTCTCTCCACACACACACGCACCCCATATGAATGTCCTCATATAGTATCCAAGGAGGCACAGCCCATTATACAAAAAAACAAGACAAAATGTACTGATTGTGCAGCAAAAAAAAAGTCTGGTGTTTTTCTTCGTTCTGGCCGACCGGATGACAGAATGAGGGTAAAGACAGAAGCTCATGTTCATTGCTTTTCTCTGACAGTCACAAACACCTGATCTTATCTACATCCTCAGGGGAAAAAATAACAGAAGCATGTCAGTTTGAAGAATAAGACACCAAAGTTGTGCACACATATATATGTATAGAGTCTATGTATCTTAACGTGAAATATTTGACTTCATTCGCAGCTTTTGAAAACAGGAAATAAAGCTAGGTAAACAGGAAATGAGACACAGCAGTGTCGCTCCTCAGTCACTAAGCTGTGGGGACAGAGAGTGCTTGGCCCCTGTAATTGCAGCTTCAAGCAGCTAAATTTAACACGCGGTTGCGAGAACATTTGTCACGATTTTACAAGCACCACCAAGCATGTAAAGTCAGCGACAATTCATTTTTACTGTTAACCCAGAGTAAAACGCTAAGCCGAATTAAGCTGATTAATAAGCGGATTAATAAAATACTACACCGTGGATAGTTTAGGAGGTCCCTGAAAAAAGGACCTCGCTTGAACAAGGGGAAAAAAGACAAAGAAAAACACTCTGTCCATGAAGAGTGATAGCTGACAAACTCTGTATAAAACTGTCTATTATGTTAGCTGGCTAATCTGGGAAAAAAAAGTAGCACATTAGCTGGTAAGACATAATAAGAAAGAAGTGGGTGGTATGATGTGGCCTGACAAGATGCTCTGTAACTCCTCCCACTTTACTGCTAATTCTTTTCCATTAACTTTATTCCTAGTAAAAATTTAAAATTTAAAATTTTCCCCCTAATACGTTTCCCATGCACTAGCGAACCCCCTCTATGCCATCATACAACGGCTGTGAACTGGTGAAGTGAGGGGTGAAGACTAAAACGTGCTAACTCCAAGTGCTAACCGCTGCTCATGATACACCACAATGCTATCTGCCCTCTTCCACATACATGAGCTCATGATTAGGTAGTGTTGCTCTGCTTGACATCCTTCCTATATCCCTCACCTACACCCCACCTACACCCCACCCTATATCCCTCTCCTTTATCCCTCCTACAATCCTCACACACCCTTCCCATATCCCTCCCACTGCCTTCATCACCCCTCTCACACTTCTACCTTCATCCCTTCATCACCCCTCCCACACGCCTACCTTCATCACTCCTGCCACACTCCTACCTTCATCACCCCTCCCACATGCCTACCTTCATCACCCCTCCCACACTCCTACCTTCATCCCTCATCATCCCTCCCACACCCCACATACATACCTCCCAGACTCCTCGAGCATCCTTCCCACACCCCTCCCTTCATCTCTCGTACATGCCTCCCACACACATCCTACACCCCTCCCACATCCCTCATACAACCCTCCCACATCTCTCATACAACCCATCCACATCCCTTCCATAACCATCCTACACTCCTCCCTTCATCTATCCCACACCCCTCCCGTCATCCCGCCCACACCCCTTCTATACCCATTGTGTATCCCTCATACACCCCGCCCGCACACCTCCTACATCCCTCCCTTACCCCTCCTACATCCCACCCAGACTCCTCCCACACCCATCCTACACCCTTCCCACATCCCTTATTCAACCCTCCCACATCCCTCATACACCCCTCCCACATCTTTCATACAACCCTTCCACACCCCTCCTACACTCCGCCCTTCATCCTGCCCACACCCCTTCTATACCCCTTGTATATCCCTCATATACTCCTCCTTACATCCCTCCCTTACCCCTCTTACATCCTTTACACACTCCTCCCACATCCCTCCTGGCCACGGATATCTGTGGCATCGTTGTGATTCAGGCTTCCTGTTATCACTTGCTCTATGGTACACAAACAATAATTTCCTGTTGCCTGTTTTTTTTTCTCTCTCTTGAAACATAACTTATGTGACAGGAATTCATTTTTAGAATTAGGTTGCTTCTATGCGACCCTTTTATGTGAGGTGACCTAATGTTTCTGTGAATAGAATGATATCATTCCCTCAGTTCCTGGTTTCTTATATGCACATAAGGCAGACAGAGTCAGACAATGCGAACAGAATGATGCGCTTGTCTGTGTTGAGGATTATACGGTTCAAACAAACACCCAATCATTATTATTATGAATGAAGAAAAGTACGACGGAAGTACAAGGTTATTAATTCCTCTCGCGGTGTCGTGTGGAATTGTGCAGGATGTCAATATCCATGTGTGGGACGACATATTGTACAGGCTGCTGTACTTTATTGAACATTATCTTCACATTGAGATGATGAGAGAAAACATTGGCCGATGTGAGTCATCATTTCTAAGAAAACCACTGAGATTCTGAGCACACACACACACACACAAAACACAATTACCCGTGGTTGAACATGTGTGCACACATATAAATTCACACTGCATTATTTATAGTAGTCTAGCAAACACCCACTCGAAAATATAATGCAAAAATAACACCAAATGTGTGTGTGCGTGTGCGTGTGTGTGTACAGAGCCTGAGACTTCAAAAATGCAGTTCAAACCCAGCCAAGCTGAGCTGAAAATCCAGATCCTGACATCAAATGGAACCTTAAGCAAAGACTCCACTTGTGTGTGTGTATGTTTTATGTGTGTGTGTGTGTGGGAGTATGTAACAGAGATGTGAGGTACACAGAAGCAAGAGATCTTCGTCTCAGGAGAGCGTTTTAATTAAAGAGAATAAAGCAGTTTTATAGAGTCATAAAACAGCAGTGAGAGGGCATGAGCTGCATAGAGAGAATGTGTGTGTGTGCACTAGGTTATCTGGACAGAGATGAGAGGAAACATCTGCAGGTGTCTGAAATGCAAATAAGGACAGTCACTGGCCAGTGTGAGTGACACTCACACACACACACACTTATTTGTATACAGGTGTCTATAGCAAACTGTAAAAGTTTCACACAACCACAACACCACACACCCATGTTATCTTAAACTTTATCAGCATTATTAGACCCTGGTGACCATCCCAGCTCTGCCCCATCACTCCACCTCCTACTGAGACATATATGTTGTGTTTCATTGTCATATAAAGACAGTGCACTTAATACAGCTCAGCGTGTGTGTCATGACATTTTAAAAGGTTATTTTTAAAGCAGTATAAGGTCACTTCTAACCTTTTTGCTTTTTTCTGTAATGCGTCATGTATCCTGCAGCACCAGGGACACTAATAACTTTAAATTCATTTGCTTTACTTTGCTTTAAAGGCTTTACTGGACAACAAAAGACTCATTCTAATGAGACATATTAGTCTAACAGCATCTATATCATAATAAATTAAGTGTCTACATGCCGAAGATATTCTTTATAGTGCGTTATTCTCTGCAAAATGCAGGTTTCAAAAGGATTGGAAACACACACACACACACACATATATATATGTATATATGTATATATATATATATATATATATATATATATATATATATATATATATATATATATATATATATATATATATCTGAGAATGTGATTGTGAACCAACTCCATGCAGAATAGCAACATTATAAGGAGGAAACTTGATCAATACTCCTTTCAGAAACTCTTTATACTCTTAGTTAAAGATTAGAGACTGGGATGTTGAGTGTATATAGTCATTTTTGCCTGTCCTCTTTAAGGGTGCCAGTGCTTATGGAGTGGACCTTGTGGCAGGGTTTTTTTTTTTTTTTTTGACGTCACACCAGATTAATTATTATTTCATTGTTTGCTAAGACAGGATTAAAGAGTGTGTACAGTTAAATAAATCATACAAGATCTTCAGATCATCTCAGATGTTTCACCTTTAAGAAATATGTTTTTGAGTAATACACTTGTTTGTTTTTGGTCTAGTTTCTAGGCGCTATTCTTTACAGTGTGCCGATGCTCCTAGATCGTATACCGGATGTTTTCCACGTGAACGCTGTATGAAATATCTCCAAGTGGCCACTGACCCACAGGCTCTCACACAGAGAGAGAGAGAAAAGCTGTGGGTCTTAATGGCAACACCAGGCATGAGCTCACACAGGAGAAATGTGCGAAAGAGACAAAGCGGGGACGCTTTTTGGAAACAATGAGGTGGAAGCACTGAGTTTAAGAAAACACATTTCCGTGAGGTTTCTGAGACGGACGTTAGTACAAAACGAAGACGACAGTTTTATTGTGGTTTGGAAGAAAACTCTAAATACCTGATGTACTCTTATATCACGTATGGATTTCTTAGCAGTTGTTCACTGATGAGTTGAAAGAGAAGCTGAACACATTAACCTGACATTAGAGAATCTTTTTTTATGTTTTCTCCTGTTAAAAGCCATTGTAACGGCACTAATAAGACGACCACTGAGCACATCGTAAATATTTATCTAGAAACATATTTAATGTGCTTCAGGGTGGAGTTCTTTCTAAACCACCAAGCAACTCTTGTTCATTTTTTTTTATTTATTTTTTTCATTTAAATTTTTAAAATTACTTTATTTAACGGTAATTCTGTTAAATAAATACATAAATAAGTAATTATTAATTAAAGATCTCATATTTATTCATTTATTTATTTATATTTTTTATTTATTTATTCAAAAGAAATGACAGATTTCCCTTAAATAAATAAATAAACAAACAGAGATATTATATATGAGAGTAAATGACAGATTTCCATTAAATAAATAAATAAATCAATATAAAAATACTTAAGATTTCATTTTTATTTATTTATATTTTAAAATTGATTTATTTAACAGAAATGACAGATTTTTGTTAAATAAATATGAATTATATTAATTAATTTAAAATCTCTATTTATTTATTTATTTGTTTTTATATTATTGTTTATTTAATAAAAAAAAATTTCATTAAAAAAAATAAAAAATATAAGATTATGAGTAGCTGATTTGCATAAACCAAAAAAATCTAGAATATTCCGATCGAGATTGTGTCAATAAACCAAAAAATAAAGTTTTGCACCAAATTGTACTCCTACATGAAGCTTTAAACAGAAAGCTAAACAGGCTAAAACAGAAAAGATTAAAGGACCCCTAATATCATTCAGTATTATTATAGATTATGGAGTGAATCGATACACAAATCGAAGGAACGTACCTTCCAGAAATTATCCACCTTCCCGTAGACGAGCGACTGGTTCTGACGCTTGACGTCATCGATGTGTTTGATGTCGCTGGCGTTCAGGTGCTGCTCCACTACGAAGCCCAGGAAACTGTTATCGGGAGTGTGAGCTGCAAGAAACAAAGAGAATGAAACTAATAAGTGAGGAGGAGTAAAGGGGGTAGATCCAGATCATTCGCATATACTGCGAAATTATGAATTATGTAATGAAAAGAACATAAGAAAGGGTAAGAAAGAAACATCAAGAGGCTTGTGTGTCTGTGTGGGACATCAACGGTCAACGTTGCCGAGCAAGACACGGTTACTATGGCAACAGCGGACCGAAAGGTCGTCCGGGTAACAGCGAGCTGGCAGAGTCTCACCTCGGTGCCATCTGTGTGAAACTTCACCCGTGTTCGCCGATTAGGAACGAAACTCTCATTAGAGTAACACAACACTTTCATGTGTCTTTCAGGTTTAAACCACAATCCTGTTCTCATCAAGCGTATTGAGCTTAAGAGATCATCAGCACTTCTCACACATCCTTCTGCCTCCTGCTCCACATTTCAATAAGACTGCAAATTCTCTGATATTATTAACAGCAGTTAATGAAGCAGAACGACACCACAAATTCTAGAGAAACTGAGAAAATTAATCAACACCTTCTGACCAATCAGAGGCAAGGATCCAACTCGTGGCTCTTCGTGGTGGAGCAGCAGCTGAACGCCAGCAACATCGCACACATCGATGACGTCAAGCATCAGAACCAGACACTTGTCTATGGGAAGGTCGATCATTTCTAGAAGGTATGTTCCTTCAATTTGTGTATTGATTTGCTTTATTGACACAATCTCAATTGGAACATTATAGATTTTTTTTTATTCATGCAAATCATCCTATATTTTTTTGTATTAAATAAATAAAAATATAAATAAAATAAATAAATAAGTAAATATGAGATCTTAAATAAATTAAAATAAATCTCAAATTTATTTATTTATCAGAAATCTGTAATTTTCTTTAAATAAACAAACAAAAACAAACAAATAAATAAATATGAATCTTAAATAAATAAATATGAATTCTTTTATTTATTTATTTATTTATTAAACAAAAATCTGCAATTTCTGTTGAGATCTTAAAGAATTATGATCGATTATTTATTTATTTATTTATTTAACGGAAATATGTCATTATAAATTAATTCACAAATTGAAAAAAAAAATGAATAAGGATTGCTTGGTGGTCATCCTTGTCTTGACCCAACTCGTTGGACCCTTGCCTCTGATTGGTCAGAAGGTGCTGATTAATTTTCTCAGTTTCTCTAGAAGATGTGGGTTTTTTCCTCTTCATTAACTTTGAAAGGGAAGAAAGAGAAGCTGAGGGCAGAAGTGCTAGATGTCGAGCTGCTAGATGAGTCTCACTTTTGTTGACATTCCATTTCAAGTTCCATTAAACATAAAAGGAATGAACTGGAATCATCTGCAGATCAGTGTGTGGAATAAAAGGCTTCAGGTTGTGTGTTTTGATGCAGAAATAATCCTTACATTACACAGGAGTGATTTATTTCACAACAATCAATTAGCAGAGCTGAAGATCTTTAATGTGGCTTCTACAGGCTGTGGAAACTTCTGTCCTTCAGAGCCAAATGGAATCTAAATGTTAATTCAGTTATTCAGTTATCTTACACACACACACACACACACACACACCTACACTCACCCACCTACACATGCACACAAACACGCTCATACACACACACCCCGACATATACACACACCCATGCACACAAACACACCCATACACACATGCATTCACACACACCTACACTCACACATCTATACTCACACACACACACACAACCAAATTAAAGGGCCAGATGCATATGACTGAGACAGTGTAATTCCTCAAAATGTACAGTATTAGATATGGACCCTGTGCTTGTGTGTGTGTGTATGTTAGTTTGGCCCAAGAGAGCATCTGGACCATGTTGCTGCTTCCATCAGTTCCAATCAGAGTGTGGGATGAGATTCAGAAGCCAGACGGCCCATAATGCAATTTGTGTAAATTTCTGGAAATCAGAAATGGCAATATAACTGCGACATGCCCCCTCCAATGTACACACACACACACACACACACAACCTGTCAAGTGTAATCATAATCAGCAGCACAAATCTGAATGCAGTGTTAATTTCAGTGAGCCAAGCAAATGGCCTTGTCCTAGCAGCCTTGTTTCCCCTGTCTGCAAACTTCCTGCATTATAAATCAAAATGAATGGAAAAGAAAAAGCAGAGAAAAGAAAACTAATTAAAAGAGGACATCAGCAGATGGTTAATATCAGGTTATTGACTCATCTGCAGCAGGTGGATAACAAACCCACATCCTGAATCTCTGGCCTGTGATTGGTCAGAAGCTGCATGGAAATAAATGGGGGGGCAGCACAATGTCCTTTACTGTTACTATAGCAACACAGAGTTGATTAAAACCTTAAACTGTAAGAACCTTGTTTCTTTAGCATTCGTGGAAGGAGTCTCCAGTGTCAGTGCTTTGTAACGAGTTAAGTAATGAACATATTATAGAGATACTCCAAAACAATAAATGTAGCTATAAAAGGATAAAAAGTACAATTTCACATCCATTTGGCACAATTCTTCAAATTTCATTGCAGTCTAAAGAAATTTCTTTATTGGCCCGCTGAATAAAGATTTACTCTTTATCCTTTATTCTGCACCATCTCCCAACCACCCAAGAATCTGTACTGGGCACCACCGGTGTTCCAGTTGAGATTGACACACAACAGACTGGTTGGTTTTAAGGTGAGATTTAAAAATGTCTGAAAAAGAAAAAAAAAAATATATATATATATTATTTGTATTTTATTATATTATTATTTTATTATATGTTAAACATTTTATTACACATTATTTGTCATAAAATGTGTTATATCTTTTATATATATATATATATATATATATATATATATATATATATATATATATATATATATATAAAATTTATTATACAATGTATTATATATTATTACAATTTTATTACACATTTTTTATTATAAAATTTATTATACCTAATTAAAGTTCTATTAAATATTATTTATTATAAAATCTATTATATATTATTAAAAATTTATTACACATTATTTATTATAACATCTATTATATATTATTTGTGACAGCGGCAGTGCTGTGAAAAAAGTATTTATTTATTTGTTTAATGTATTTTTTTTACAGCTTTTTTACCCTGTAATAAATGAAATCATCATTTAAAAACTTGCATTTTGTATTTACTTGTATTTATTTATTTTTAATATTAAAAAATTGCTTGATCTGAATCGTTTAAGTTTGACAAATACACACAAAAAATAATAAATAAATAAAATAAGAATGGGGGCAAAATACCTTTTCATATCAGTGTATTGGTGATCCAGCGCTCTATAGACTTTTCGACCAATCAAAATCAAGAATTCGACAGCGCTCAAGTATAACAAAAAGAGGTTGAACAAAAAGAAGCCACTGAACAAGCCTCATGACACTGAGACTTGAGCCGAAGCACCATACAGCTGACAAGAGACAAGAACAGGAATCTTGAGCTATACTACACATACACTGAAGAACCAGACAGCTGAAGACTAGAAAAATGTTGCCTGGGGTCTGATCTGGAAAATTCTGCTGTGACATGCAGATGGTAGGGTCAGAATTTGGCCTCAGCAGCATGAATCCATGGACCAGTCCTGCCTTGTGTCAGCAGTTCATGCTGGTGATGGGTGTGTGGAAGTTTCTTGGACTCTTTAACACCAGCACTGTTACAGCACAGCACAACCTTTTCTTTTTTTCCTTTTTCTTTTAATGGCTACTCCCAGCATGAGAATAGACCACTGCACAAAGCACACAAAGTCTTCCTACAATAGTTTCTCCAAAAAAAAAAAAACACACACACACACACACACACACACACACAACAATGAATTCAGTGCACTTTAATGGCCTCCCTAGTCACCAGATCGGGATCTAATAGAGCACCTTTGGGACGTGGTGGAAGAGAAGCGTGAAAGAGAACCGAGTAAATCTGCAGTTATATCAATATGGAGCAGAATTTTAAAAAGAAAAGTTTTCAGCGCCGCCGTGGAATTCAAGGCATGAAGAATTGAGATTGCTTTGAGAGCAAAGTCAGGTTCTGTCCAGCGTTCTAAATAAAATGGGAACTGAGTGTACCTGACCCATCCATCCATCCATCTTCTGTATCCCCTATCCAACACAGGGTCACGTTGAACCTGGAGTCTAACCCCCAGAGACTTGGGGCATAAGACAGAGGACACCCAGGACACAATGCCAATCCATCACAGGGCAAATTCACCCACATATACTCCCATTCCCACAATACTGACAATCCAGACCACATGTTTTTGAATCGAGGGAAGAAACCGGAGTACCTGGGGCATGGAGTAACCCTCTGAGGCATAGAGGAAACATGAAAACTCAAGGTAGTGTACACAAGGAGGTGGAGGTGGGAATCAAACCCCCAACTCTGGAGGTACGAGCCAAACATGCTAATATCTAATCCACTCTAATTTGAAGTATATATTTCTTGCAAAAAATCAAGTTTTAACTTGCAGTATTTTCTCTTAACATTCTAAGCAACGTCTCCAGATATTAATTCATAACCGAGGAAATTTAAATTCAGAAGCGAACCCTGACCTGTTATTCAAGACAAACTGTAACATTAGCCTCGTTAGAGGAAACACAATGCTCAAGACATAAAAGGGTCCGAGATTATGCGTGGATATGCATCCAGCCACACGCAGAAACATGCAAACACCCCACGCACACACTCCCACCCACCCACACACACACTTCTTAATGAAAGCCATGAGTGTTCTCTTTCAGGCCAGAAAAAAACCCAAAGGGCTTATTGAGAATGTCATGTACCACGTCTTAACAAAAGAGCTTTTCATCCTGTACAACACCTGAGACGACAATCCAAGGCAACCTCTCCAAACACACACACACACTTACGGAACATGGTGTTGAACTGTTGAGGGTTAAGGTTCCACTTGCCCCACGGAGTCTTGTGGCCTTTAGACTGAGCGTAGTGAGCGTGGTTAAACTCCGGCTCCGTCCCGAACGAGTCCAACACTCGCAGCATGCACCTGCAAGACAAGGTCGCACATACAGTACACATGTAATGAAACTCTTCTTTCAGTCAGCACTGAAGCTTATTAGAAATTCTAATCGGGCTTCTCATACATTTTTATAACACATTCTCATGACCGCCCGCTCTTCTGATCTCGGGATAGAGAATAATGCAACTTTTCTAACATTAGACAAATATGTAAGATGAGATTATTTATTTATTTGGAGTGTGAATGTTTCATTCACAAACCCCACAGTTACAATGTCGATTCAAAGAGACGGTTTAGTCAAAGCTGCCGTTAGATTTGGGTTATTTCTTTCTGATAAATGCGTTAAACCCGACAGTTACCTCACCAATATACAAATCAAAATGCACTTCCTGTAGATTGTTTCTTAATCTATCTTTAATCAAACAGCAGCAACCACCAGATCCCGACTTCCTGTGATAGCTGAACTCATGTTTGCTGAACATGCATCAAAGGCGCTGAATGCGTGTTGTGACATCACAAAGTGTGATGAAACCCTGTTTATTTTGGTAAATTCTCCTAGGAATAACATGGAGGAATATCAATTTCAGGTTAATTCACGATCTTTGTAGCAGTGTGGTTATTGGTTCTTTCATCAGCTGATGCTACGTAGCATAGCAGAATAATTCTGTCGAATTAGGTCACAAGTTTATGTGAATGTGCTCACTTGTTCTCATTGGTGAAGGCTATGAGATCAAATCCCAGCACTCTTAAATCCACCCGGTTTAAAAAGTCTTGCCAAACTCTATCTGGATTAAAAAAACAACAACCCTGATCTGTTGTCATAGAGAAAATAAAAATTATTCAGATGATCTTTCACTTCTGTATCATTGCTCTGGTGCGCCAAATTCCCAAAGACACTTAATCTGTTGTTAGTAACATGTTTAATTAACAGAATGTTTAATTTCAGGTTTCTGTGGTTCATCCTGAGGTCATATTTTATACACTAGTAATGAATTGGCCATCTCCAAATCTCTTGACTCTTCTACCAGATCTGTTACCTTTGGATTAGATCGGAACGGACTGGATTCGGCACCCAAGCTGATTTTCCTTTGAACCTGATATTCTTTATCTGTAACTTATAACAAATGTTGGCATCTCGAATGCGTGATAAGTTCATCCCTGTTCGATCGAACCAAATGTATTTCCGTAAAATAACAAGAAAAAAAAATGTTAAATTACGTCCTCATAGAAATGATTAAGAAAGAGCGATGCTTGCAACCAAAGTAACAGGAAACTCTACATCACTTGACAGCATCAGATAGTAACGATAAATAAGAAGGTTGTGGCTCTGAAAGAAGCCACAGAGTCATAGACCCAGCATGCTGAAACTTCAATGATAAAATCTACACTGAGATTGCCTCATAACATGCCATAATGAGATTGAAATGAAATATGATTTTGAGTTTTGAGTGCCGCAGAGGCGGTGAGGAAGGTGAAGAAATTGCGGGCCAGTAATAACCATGAGGGCTTTGAGCATCAGGATCATTTCAGGATGAATTTCTCCAAGCGATAGAGAGAGAGAGAGAGAGAGAGAGACAGAGAGAGAGAGAGAGAGAACGATAATGACACATTCGTTCACCTTCACTGCTGTTTAATATGGACTAATACCCCAGGTATATTGCTTACGGTTTATTCTTTGCCTGTTCCGCTGGGCTTAAAGCTTCAATCAGAGATATAAACAACAAGGGTTTTTTTTTCGTTCACACAACACTACATTATCCACAGCCATACCTCACTAACACCTAGAAACAACCTTCGGATGATTGACGTCGTTTCCAACCATGACTTTAAAGTCACGGTAAATGAAGTCGAGCAGCTGAACGTGTGAGAAAATGAAAACGAGAGAAGCTGTGCTGCGTTCATTAAGACGTTGGTCTTTAATGAGAGCTGTGTGTAACAACAGAGGTGCAAAAGTTTAAAAACAAATCCAAGATCTATAATAAAATAATCCTCGAGACAGCGTGGTTTGATTTTATACCTGGAGACGCTTTTAGATCTATACTCTTGCATTAAGCTCGCTTTTTATTCATGCTTCAGGTGAATCATTTTCAGTGAATCGACTCCAAAGCTTTGACTCTTATGATGAGTCCCAATTCACAAAAGTACGTATTCTTGTGAAGAAAAAGGCAATAAGATTGAGTGTGTAACAAAAAAAAATACAAGTACCATACAGGACATACTAACAGGTCATGTAACAGGAGACGACGCTGTTGCCTAGTTACGCACAGAGTCACTGTAAACAAACTCCCGGATCCATTTCAGCTTTTCTTCATTCATTAGTCTTTATACCGTATAATATAATATCCATTCTTTTGTTCTCTTGTTTTGTTGTTCACATTTCTAGGCCACAGAAGCAGTTATTAGCTGAAAAGGTGTTCACGGTTCTGCATTTAAAAAATCTACCAAAAATAGTGTAGCATCCGGGTAGAACCTTGGGGAAACTCATTTCAATATACTACGATTTGGGACACACTAACTTCAATCTCGAATAATATTTAGGATGAATAAGAGGCAAATTGGGAAGAAACATTTGTTTTCAATCTGCAGTATCAAGAAATTGACTCTTATTTTAGAATCAACTCTTTTTGAAAATCGACTCTTTTGAACCAACTCTTTTGGAACAGACTCTTTATCCTCTTTTAACCTTTTTGAAACCGATTCTTTTTTTGGAACAGACACTATAATTTAAAAATCTAATCTTTTTTTGAATCAACTCTCTTTTTGAAATGGATTATTTTTTGGAATCGATTCTTTTTTTTTTTAAATAGATTCTTTTTTTTTTGGAATCAACTCTTTTTTAAAATCGACTCTTTTGAATCAACCTTTTGTGGAACAGATTCTTTATTCGAATCGACTCCTTTTTTTAATCAAATCTTTTTTTTTAATTGACTCTTTTTGAAATGGATTCTTTTTTGGAATCGACTCTTTTAATGGAATCGATTCTTTTTTAAAAAATTGATTCTTTTTTGGAATCAACGCTTTTTTTTTAAATAGACTCTTTTGAATCAACTCTTTTTGGAACAGACTCTTTATCCAAATCAACTCCTTTTTCGAAGTCGATTCTTTTTTGTAATAGACTCTTTTTGAAATGGATTCTTTTATTGGAATCAACTCCCCTCACTTATGAACCTATAGCAGGATGTTGACTTAATAACTAATTATATATTATATATATATATATATATATATATATATATATATATATAATACATGAATTTAATACACAACAAAGTCGAAATGCTGAAATAAAGCCAACTGATTCAAATCACTTCTCCTACTGCATTAATTAACAATGAATAATTTATGTCCCGTGGTAAGCATTATTAACAAGTAATATTAATTATAGCTAAAATATGCAAAGCAACATAAACAAGAAGTCCAGTAGTTTAGAAATGAGAAACCGTTCTCCTAATCATTGGAGAGCATTAATTTCAACCCATCGAGTACTGACTTTTTAGCCAAAGCAGCATAAGATTTAATTTATTTAAAAGAGGAGAAAAGAAATATAAATGTGCAACATAAATACGTCATGAAAGCATGATGTTTTTTTATTCAGCTTCATTGAATTTGATTAGTTGAAGCTTTAGTCAAAACATCATGAGTCAAAAACTCACACACTCTGTTTCAATGCCTGAGGAAAAACTCCTGGACCTCATCAGGTGAACATCTTCATGTCCATTTGATTTGACCTGCTAGCATCAGTGAAGAACTGAGCCAGACTGAGAGCAATAAAGACGACAGAGAGCGGAGTTTACTCACTGGTAATGCACCCACGAGGGCCCTAGTGTCTTCTTAAATTGAGACAGACCCACGATGTCAATGTAGATGAGCTCCACCACTTTGTCACCCTGTGTGGGACAGCTGGACTTGTTTCCCATCACCTTCCTCATGATCCTGAGGAGAGATGGAGACAATGGTGGAGGTTATGAGATCAACAAAATGTTTATTACTCTGTATGTGTGTGTGTGTGTTACATAGTATTTGCATATACAGTTGTTTATGAGTTCTGAATATATATATATATATATATATAGATATATATATATATATATATATATATATATATATATATATATATATATATATGTGTGTGTGTGTGTGTGTGTGTGTGTCTATCCTAATGTGAGAATATATATAATGTCTAATTAACGTTTAATAGGGGGTGTGTGTGTGTGTGTGTGTGTGTGCACATGCTCACTCTTTAAGCTCAGCGATGGAGGCTGAGATACGGATGTCATGGCCCAGCAGGTATAAAGTGGTGATGAGGTCACTCCACTGCACCAGCTCCCCCAGTGGACCCCCGCTGAACGCATTCTCAGCTATCTTGAAGCCAGACTCCTTCGTCAGCAGGCCCAGGTGCACAAGAATCTAAACACACACACACACACAGGTTATTTGTTTGCTGCTTTCATTCTCTCATCATCCTTCTTTCATCCAGTGCTTTGTACATTTCTTAGCTGCTTGGCTCACTTCCTGTGATCATAATATCCATCATCTTGTTGTCTCTGCGTGTTTACGGCTTCCTAAATCTTCCAGCTATCTGAATAAAGTTAGAAATAATGCACTCTATTACATAACGGTTCATGCTGGGAAATGTGTGTGTGTGTTGAATCTGATCGGTGCTGAAGGCTGATACGCTGCACCATGCATGGATCATTTTCAGCTGAGAGCTGTGGATATTGGATTTAGATCAGGTGTCCTTTCAGCGAGGGACTGAAGAGCAGAGAATAAAGCGGGACACTTCGGGCAGAGGACAAAAATCATATTGTGGCAATTAACTTTGCGGTCGAGTCGGGTTACGACTTCCAGAATGTTCTATAGAGAAAATCTGTGGTTTGAATCTGAGTCGCAGTGAATTCAGTCAACTGGAGAGTTGTGGTCATCACATTTCCTGATACACACACACAACTTAATTTATGGCTCAATTATTCAAAATGGCACAAATCAGGCAGTCTACTCTGTGTGTGTGTGTGTGTATTTGGGTAGATGCCACGGTGGTTGGCTGCAGGTGAAAGAGAAGAGTCTCGTCACATACACTCTCGAGGGAAAAGAGTGTCCTGGACGGCGTGTGTGTGTGTGTGTTTGTCTCTCGGCACGACACGTGTGTGAATTATTTAGCAGTGTGTGTATTATTTAAAACTGGCAGGTACACACCGCAATGACTTTCCTGTGTTCCTCTCTAAATAACACGCTGAAAGCACAGACCCTGAGCTTCCTAAAACAAATTGTTCTACAGAATCAGGATGAGACACTGATCCACTGTTTATAGTGAAGTGGAAGTGTTTAGGGAATTGTGTGTCCCTTGAGGAGGAAAGGGGAAAAACAGAAGGGAGGAGAAAAGGAATGAGATCTGGGGAGGAAAGAGAGGGATGTGAGACGAAGGAGAAAAAGAAAAGTATGAGAGGAAAGAGGAAAGGATAAGAGAGGAGGATAAGAAGGCAGGAGACTAGAGGAAGACAGGAAGAAGGGGAGAGAGAGAAAGAGAGAGAGAGAGAGAGAGAGAGAGAGAGCAAGAGGACAAGAAAATTGAAAGGAACTAGGGAGGTGAGAGACAGAAGGAGGAGAGGAGAGGAGAGGAGAGGAGAGGAGAGGAGAGAAGTGGGGAAGTGACTGGAAAAATAGAAAAAAATAAGAATAAAAAGGGAATAAAAAGACACGCCACGTTCCCATTTCTCGAAAAGACGAGACGATACGGAAAGGGATGAGATTACACGAGTGGAGTAGAGGAGCGAACCTTCTTTCGCTTGCGGTTGCGCAGGTCTTGTTTGAGACTGAGCGAGTGCACGGCGCCGAGCCACCGCTCCTCCATCCGCTTTATCCTCAACATCATCCAGCGGAACTCCTCGCGCCGTGACATCACACGATACAGCTCGTCCAGACTCGTCCGGATCTCCAGCTAGAACACACACACACACATACACATCGTTATTAATACTGTCCAACCGGATTATCTGACTAGACTCCACACTTATATCTTAAGATATAGTCTTTAAACACACAGATTTATCATACTGCACATTCACAGCACTGGATCCAAGTATGTTTGTGTGTGTGTGGGATGTGTTACTAAAGGAAACACTTACCTGTCCTTGTTTGTCCAAATCGTCATTAGCGTTGTTGCCCCTCCACGGCAGACGAGGACACCAGTTCTCCACCTGTGAGGAAAAAAAAAACATGGTTAGTGTGTGTGAGTGTATAACACGTGTGTTGTGTGTGTTTCACATCCCGGTTCAGTGTGCTGATGAGGTGCTGTCGGCTATGTGACCTGTCTGACCCTCAGCTTCGACCTCTGTCTTGCCTGTGGTCGTCTTTCACTCTCTGAATACGCTTCATTATACCGTCATCTATCTGATCAACGTCAAAAACACACACAAACACACACACACACCCTTACACGCACATACTGTTCTGCATGACTTGTGTAAACTTTCAAAAACACACCCTAACATTTTTTCCTCCTGCCATCTCTCATAATATCTAACAGCAGATATGCTTCCACAGGTTTTACATGTGTAATGCTAGCGGAAGACAAAAACATAAAATATAAACACTATAAAAGCTTTAACAGCTTATTTTTCTAATTTAGCTTAATTAACTCAAAGTAACTCGTTGTTATTAAAAAAAAGAAAGGAAACAAAACAAAACAAAACAAAACTTTACAAATTATTACCTGGCTAACAGCAGCAGCAACTAGCTAATACTACACAAGCGGATGCTAACCAGCGCAAGTTGAGCATCAAGCTAATACAGAGTACTTGAAAAATACCGCCTCAGAGCCGATAAATGTATGCAAGTTAGCGACTATAGCTTTTTAAACACAAACCAATGCTGCTTCTCAAGCAAAATTTCTTTTAGTAAGGCTTAGAGCAGCTTGTTGGACAAGAGACTAGCTACAGAGCTAATTTACCTCAGAAACTGATGCTTGTTTGAAATAAAGTTGACAATAAAACCTGAATGTTTAAGGACAAACAAGAACACTATGAATTTCTTCTGACTAAATGATGTATATTAAAAGGAATAAAAAATGAATAAAACATATTAGCTAATATAGGGACTAACCGTGGTTAAAATACCAGCTTCCAAAGTTACTGTTGGAATAAAACGGATTACAAAAACATAGTTATTTTGTACTGCAGAAGTGTTTTGATATCATAAACCCTGATAAAAATGCAATTATTGTGATATGTACTTGTTATATATCTTCTATTGTAGGCACAGATAAACACTAGCTCTCTCAGCAGGCTTTGTTGCCTTGAACCATCACACACACAGGCTGCTGGAGCGTGTACAGTCGCTGGAGTCTGTGGTTTCTGGCGTGTGTGTGTGTGTGTGTGTGTGCTGCTGGCTGGGGCTAATGTTCCAGGCCATTAATTTGCCTGCTTTTAGTCATCCGCTTAAACAGGCTTTTACTACCCATCATTCATCACACACAGACCCTGAGACTCTCTCCCCTCACATCAATTATACATCCCATTACAGACGGACACAGGGAGGAAGAACAGAAAAGAGAGAGAAAGAAATAGTGATGAAGAGAGACAAGAAAATGGAACGAGCGCAGAAGCAGAAGAAATGACATTAGCAGCGGAGGAGAAGACGATCTGTCTACCTGCAGACGCTGCAATTTCCTCAGATATCCTGTCAAGTTAGCTTGGTTTTATATCAGGCTAGCAAGGAATTAGCAGATTGCGCTCCTTTATTAGCGTAACATTGTCCCTTACAATCAAACTAGCAGATATGATAACAATGAAGATTATTAATAAAAACTCCTCTCAGAAATGCTGTATATAATTAGCCAGCAAAATATAAGAAAATATGCCCTAAAAATTGACCTCAAAATCCTGTCAGGTTCGCCTGCAGATTATAGTAAATTAATAGTAGATTATAATAAATTATGTATTTATTCTAAGTAAATACAAATGTCCAGAACCCCTGCCAATTAGCTGCTGTTCGATAGTTGGCTAGCATCAGAAATGCTGATTATTAGCATTCATTATCATTGGAACTCAAATGTCCTCTCAGAAATGCTGTCAAAAAGCTTAAATTAGCTAGCAAGGTGGACTTAATAAAGATATGACCTAAAACACTGTCAGGTTAGCTGATGTTTGCTAGCTAGCTTTAGCAATAAAGATGAACATCTACTATAAAAACTATAAAAAAAATAAATAAAAAAAAAGTCCTCTCAGAAATTCTTCTGAAAGTTATCCAGCTACTGAATTTATCATAAAAAAAAGACTTAAATGTTGTCTCATATTTATTATTCATTATTATTTATTATTGATGTCCTATGTATCCCTTCAGAAATGCTGAAAGGATAGCAATTGTTAGCCAAAACACACACAATTTGTTTTAATTTATGACAATTTATGAGCCGGACAACAACAACAACAAAAAAAATCTATAAAAATCCTGTCAGGTTAGCACGTTAGCCAGTTAACTAGCATTCATGGTAATGAGCAGTGGAATCATTCTCTCTCTTTTGTTAGCAAGCTGGCTAACACAGTCTGGGAAAATTCCACATACTTTTATTCCAAATGTATTCAGTAACCCTGAAAAAGGCCAGAATCTTTAGCAGTTTGAGAGAAAATGGCGTTAAAGCAAAAATGCAAGTGAGCAAAATGTTCAAATGCTGATAACTTCCTCGTTATATAATTTCCATGCAGCAATGAGTCCAAGTACACCCACATTCTTTGAAGCACAACTACGGAGCTTTGATCATCTGAATATATGAGCTTGAGAGAGAGAGAGAGAGAGAGAGAGAGAGAGAGAGAGAGCGCATATGATAAAAGAAGTATGTAAACAATGTGAAAACAGATGAAGCATGCCCTATTTGGATTGGATTAGTTGTACATGAGGGCTGAGGGTGATGTCATTATTCCTGGAGTATCTTTGGGATTTTTAGTCCTGTATGACGGAGGCATGTCAGTAATTTTGACCATACATATAAGCGTCTAAAAAGATTACACAGTACCTATATCATGCAAATATAAGTCAAGAGCTTCAGGTAATGTTCATGTCAAACATCAGAATGTAGAAAGTGTGTGATCTCTGGGACTTTGATCGTGGCAGGGATGCTGGGCTAGTCTGAGTATTTGTGAAACTGCTGATCTCATAGGATTTTCACATACAATAGTAAGCAAGTGAAAGATCTGTGGGTTGTGATAAGAGAGGTCAGAGGAAATGGCCAGATTGGTTGGAGCTGCAGAAAGGAAATAATAAATGAAATAATCACTCTTTACACCTGTAACGAGCAGAAAAGCATCTCAGCATGCAGAATAATATTTAACCTCAAGGTGGATGGGCTATTTTGATTTTGGGTTCTACTCCTGTCTCCAAAAACAGGAAACATGTGTGGCATGACAGATTCAACCAAACTAGGGAAAAAAAACCCCCCAAAAAACATATTTTTCTTTTCCAGTCTTTAGCTGTAGTCCAGTTTTATGCAGCATTATCATGGTGGAAGTAGCCATTAGAAGATTGCGTCCATTAAGGGATGCACATGGTCAACAACAGTACTCGTTACAATGACTGACTGGTATTGACGGCTTCAAGGTGTGCCAAAAAAACATCTCAATCCCCACACTCTTACCACCTCCGCCAGCTTGGACTGGTGACACAAGGAAGGATGGGTTCATGCAGTTGGTGCTTAATTCTAACCCTACCATCTGTGTGCCTCAGCAGATATTCATCAGACCAGGCTGCATACCCAAAGCTGTTGGCTAGTATATGCATGATTTTGCTCTGCTGCCACCTGATTGGCTGAATAGATAATTGCATGTGTTCCTAATAAAGTGCTGTGTATATACAGTACATCTGGAAAGCTTACCCATAGTATGTATGCCAAAAAGAGGGCTGGATAATGAATGAAAGACTGATTAAGAGACATCTAAAAAGTGAGTGAGAGGAGATGGGAAGAAAATGAAGTGCTGAGAATAACAGATTATGAGTTAATACGGGGATGAGCGATAGAAGAGAAGAGAGTGGGAGAGGCAGAGTGTCAGAGAGACAAAGGTTTATGGAAAAACACAGACAGAGAGAAGCAGAAAAGGAACGGTTGATATGGAAATGCATTCACATTGCCATGGTGACTGGGAGAGACTGTCACCGACAGTGTGTGTGTGTTTTAGTGTGTGTGTGTGTGTGTGTGTGTGTGTGCAGATCTGTCCTCCATATTCCAAAAAAAATCCATATTCTAATACATAACACTATGCAGCAGATAAGCTTGGTTGCAGGTATGTGTGTGTGTGTCGATGCATGTGTGTGTGTGTGTGTGTGTGTATTGGGGTGATGCACAGGTTCTACACAAGGTTAGTCCAATTCCATGTGAGATCAGTTGTTTACATAACTCCCAAACATTTGCTTAGTCTGCTGTTTCTGGTAATGGTGCATACAACTTAAGATTCAAGGTAGACTTGGACTTCTATGTATGTGTGTGTGTGTGTGTGTGTGTGTGTGTGTGTGTGTGTGTGTGTGTGTGTGTGTATGTGCGCATGTTTATCCTCGAGGCTATGGGTTCTGTGAATATCAATGAGCAGAACTCATTTGAATCGAGTGGAAGGTATGCATGAGAGAGGAAACAGGAGACAGAGAGAGAGAGAGAGAGAGAGAGAGAGCAAGAGCGAGATGGAGAAAGAGTGAGAGAGAGAGAGAGAGAGAGAGAGAGAGAGAGAGAGAGAGACACAGAGATATATAGTGAATGAGGATTTAAATAGCCTTTAATGGGACAATTACTGATGAAACATCAGCAAATATAATAGCACCACCCTATTAATATATCACATGCCATGTTTTGAAGAAAAAAAAAGAAATAAAAAATTAAATAATAAAGGAACAAAGGATGTATTTTTACCTTGCTGAATATTTCGGCCTGAAGACTGAATCTCAGCCAAATACAAAAAACTTTATTTAGTTAATAAAGAAAAGACAATAAAAGGACCAAAAGTGAAAGGATGAACATTAGGAATGAGGCACACATGGTGTCCCCCATGCACAAACCTCTACTGGAGGTCAGCAGTTCATTTATCAATCGGTGGCTTGTACAGGGCCTCTGGGGAACGAGTCAGTCGGTGCCAGGACCACCTGGTTAATGAACCTCCAGCCAAATGATATGCCTGGCACACCTTCACACAGACTGTATACACTCTGTTCTCTCCGACTGACCCCATATACAAAGCTGTGGGGTGGCAAAAGGGGCAAAGGACAAAAGGCACCTGTCCTCGTTCCACTTTCTCCCAAGTAGCAGGAGCTATAGAGGGAAAATTGTTTACACACCGATCTGTATGAAGCACTATAAGGGAGACTGAATGTAGTGGCTTCATTAATTTTAATGAGGAACAATAATCCAATTTCTATTAGTACAGTAGTATTGGGAGCTCAAACCCTAACCCATGTTTACATTTTTGCCATTTTAGCAGACTCCCTTATTCAGAGCGACTTACATTTTTAACTCATTTTATACATTTAAGCAATTAAGGGCCTTGCTCAGGGGCCCAGCAGTGGTAGCATGTATTAAGCAAATGAATGGGGAGAGGGTGCACACAGTCAAGATTCCCTCTCCCCATTCATTTAGTTAATACAATTAGTTGTCCTTTTGGCTCAATTCACTTCTGTAGACTCTCTGTGCTCCAGGTGCTACTACAACATAGTACATCATCAACCTATAACAACATCCTTTATCTCCTCCATCACCCATAGCTGCCATTTCTCAGTATCCACAACAGGACCAAGCCTAGAACGATTCAAAGCCATTTTATAAACAGCTCCTTCACCACCCAGGAAGCAGCTGGTGTGCCAGACGTCCACAGGAGTCAAACACCTCCCACGTGTCCCACTCGAATGCTATTGTCTCAGACTCCAAGGCACAATTTATATCTGCTTCTTCAACCGTTAATGCTAAAAAAACCCTCGGAAAATGGAGCCGGGCCATCAGTAAATCTGTTAAACGTCTGCTTTTGAAAACCTTATATACATTTCCAATGATGCTGGAGAACATCTTTGTTTCTCTTACCATTAAGTCTCTTCCAAGAAACCAATAACACCACAAAGTACATCAGCATCCCAGCAATATTTGTTTCGAACCTTTTTGAAAAATTTTTTTGAAAAAAGTTTTAAATTTGGGGCTGACGGAAGAAATAGAGAACAGAGCATCAATACACCAGGAAGAACATCCCTGTAAAATTATTCTTCATCCTGGTTACAACAGGATTAACCACAACATTCTACCCTTCCCCAATGACACGCTGGTGTCACCCTGGAGTTTACCCGAGGGGAACAAGCGCTCTAAAGTTTACACAACCACCTCAGAAACCTCAGGAGATTCCGAATTCCGACTCCCACTGATGACGTTTTTATAGCAACTGTTATTTTTTTGCCAGGTGTCCTGGTCGGATATTTTCGAACAATATTTCTGAAAGTATTGAGTCGAGAGTTTTATACTGGAAAACTAAAAAAGGTGTTGATTCTAAAGCACAGACTCACCTCGCTCAGGTAGATGAAGAAACTGCACACGGTTCCGTCTACGCCGTAATTTGCATAGCAGGCATCTGAACGCCACATGTCCTTCATCCACTGGGCATGAAAAGAAGCAGAAAACAAGCGATAGAGTCAGTCAATCTTTAGTGACTTGGAAAATAAATCGGCGAAACAAACATTTCTAACAGCTATTAATTAAAGCATGTTTTTTTCTCCTTTAATTTGAACACAAACCCATTCAACACACCTTTCTGCTAAAGGTCATATTGCTTACACTTCTTACACTGCTATCTTACGGTACGTGTCTGTTTGTTTTTGGTGACATGTATTATGTCTAAATGTCTGAGGCTGTGACAAAACAAATTTCTTCAGGGATCAACAAAGTTCTGTTTGTTTATCTGTGCATCTGTTGTCTGTTCTTATGTCTGTCTGTCTGCCTGTTTGTCTGTCTGTTTGTCTGTGTGTCTACTTGTTTGTCTGTCTGCTTGTCCATCACACCCAGTGAGTCAAAAAAGTGTGTGTGTGTGTGTGTGTGTGTGTGTGTGTGTGTGTGTGTGTGTATATATATATATATATATATATATATATATATATATATATAGGAAGGAAGAAGGAAGGAAGAAAGGAAAGATGGATATATATATATATATATATATATATATATATATATATATATATATATATATATATATATATCTCCATCTTTCCTTTCTTCCTTCCATCTTTCCTTCCATCCATCCTTCCATCCATCCTTCCTTCCTTCCATCCTTCCTTCCATCCATCCATCCATCCTTCCTCCCTCCCTCCCAAATTAACTTAAGTAACAGAAAACAGAAAAGTGAGAACAGGAATTGACTTGTTTTTTGGACGTCGCACAACATTAAATGCAAATAAATGTGTTAACCCCCCCTTCCCCAATAGACACAATAAACACTATAATCATTGGCAACCTGCTGTTTTCTCAGAGCAACGAGACCCTTCAAGATACTGGACTTAATTCAAACCATTTTGTCACTGATTATTTTTCTCCATCAGCACATCTACATTGCTTTTTTTTTCCTCCCTTAGGTCTCACTTACACGGGTCATTTTTTTTTCTCCTTCTAAGCTTGTCCTAAATATTTAATGTACTGAAGTAAAAGCGATCCCACTTTGACCTGGCCATTTCTCTCATCCTAATCCGGTTACTTTCTGATAATACTTTTACAGTGAAGGACATATCGATCGGAGTCAGCGAGCCTCGGATCACTCTTATCGATTTCCGCACCTCAGATGAAGAAGAAGATGATGTGTGTGTGTGTGTGTGTGTGAAGATTTGCTGACCTCAGTGGCTCAAGTAGCAATGGACAGGAATTAACCTCACAGTGTGAAAAGATTCTCTTTTCTGGATCTCTCGAGAGGAATTGGTTATAATGCAGGAATATACAACAGAATTATCTGCTTTGGTCATTTGTAGTTAAAAAAAAAAAAACAAAAAAAAAAAAAAAAAAAAACCCTATACATTTTTAACAGATGATCCATCAAACACTGAGACACTGCAAAAAAAAATGATGAGTTACGATATATCGAATACAGTCAAAAAATTATCTACTCTTCCTTATTGCAACAAACCAAATATAACATTATTAACTATATGCATTATTTCTAGACATATTTTCTTATTTCTAGGCTTAATATTCTTTCTAGAAATTAATGTTTAAAATGAACAAAAGAACAGAACAAAAAGATTTAAAGCTTTTTGTTTAGCTTTAAATTTAAATCAATGAATGAATGAATGAATGAATAAATAAATAAATAGCTTTAAATATTTATTTATTTATTTATCTATCATTTGCTGTAATATTTTAATAGAAAATACTCAATTATTTTGACCATATTCTAGACTTCTTGTCACTTTTTTTTATTTCTGATTTTTTGTAAATGAGCCTGATATTATTGAGATAAAGACAGACGCTGAGGCACAGTTAGTGCCTTAGGGGAGTTTTATCCTGGATTATTGCACGTGTTCATGATGTTCATGCTGCATCACACTCAGACTGATTCAGGAAGTGTTTGGGAATTAGCTGGTTAGTGATTGGATCACAGCGGCGTTTGTTTCATAACTTAAATCAAAAATCATCCACGAGTTTATTTAAGCCTGGAAAACAAAACCAAAAAAATGTGGCACTTGGTCCAACTTCTTGATGAAATGTTTTCAGTATCTTTAAAAATAAATTAATTAATAAATGGCTTAATGGGTATAAATGGGTCACTTTTTGTTAATTGTTTCAGCTAAGAACATCCGATTTTACTGTTTTTATTTATTTGTTTTATTTTTTTCGTTAAAAATTTGCGATGCACCTTGCAGAATTTTTGATGCTTTTCCCCCAAAAAACCTGCTGGTTTAATTTGTTTGAATTCTTCTTTTAAACTCCTATCACTGAAGACACATGAGTAACGACTCGTTCACCTTCAACACACGTGAACTGAGGGAGGATTTAGATTGTGATGATGTCACATGACATGTCATGAACCAAATTTATGGAAAATCTGCGTTAAATTTGTAAGTATTCCAAGCTCCTTTAAATATGATTTGATTTTGTCTACATTTTGGCGAACATCACTGCACATGAAATAGTGATTGTTACAAATATTTTGAACATATAGAAACAGAAAATGAATCCAGCCCTTTCTGACCAATCAGACTGGAGCATTCAGTTCAGTGCTATACATGCACTTTGGGAAGCTTCCACGAACTCGTCCGTTTTTATCATGTCACCTTGGTGTCTCAATATCTGGAATATTTCCTGCTAGAAGAACATGGCATGGTGATTTTTTATTTTCTCAAGAAACTTACTTGCTTTCTATATCTGCTGAGAGGAAAAAGGACATAGAAGCAGATGGTGTGTAATAGCATAGGTGTCGAGAGGTTGGTTAGTGTGTGTGTGTGCGTGTGTTGGTGATCAGATAACAAAAAAAAAAAACAAGGGTGTTTTTATGACTAAGCTTTCTGAGATGTGCAATGTGAGATGTGCCACTTCAAGAAGATGCATGTGATAGATGAACGATGTGTGTGTGTGTGTGTGCCATTATTTAGAGCTCACGCTCATCCGTCACTTTCTGTGTGTGTATGTGTGTGTGTTCACCTTCATCTTGCCCTCACAGTGCGGGAAGCCGTCAAGAGGGGGCAGTTCACACTTTTCTTGGGCTCCACTGAGCAGGTCTGATAAGAGAAAGAAAAAAAGAGAGAAAAGGTCAGTGCTGTTATTATTATCGTCATCATCATATTCATTGTCATCATCATCCTCGTAGTCAGTGTCATCACTGTCATCAGCATCAGAGTCAGTGTCAACATTGTCATCGTCAAAATCATCATCATCAGTGTCGTCATCATCATCATCGCCAGTGTCATCATCATCATCATAATAATCATCTTCATCATCATCATCATAATCGTCATCATTGTCATCATCGTTGTTGTCATCATAATCATCATCAGCACATGCACACCCCATCATCATCATCATAATTATCATAATCATCGGCACACACACACACCCATCATCATCACAATCATCATCAGCACACACACACCCAATCATTGTCATCTTCACCATCATCATCATCATCATTATCCCCCACCCATTCATCATCATCGTCGTCATCATCATCGTCACCACTGCATGAGATTTCATCTGGGCTAAGATTTCAGAGTTCTTGATCAAATTATTATATGTCAATGTTAATGAATAATAATAATAATAATAATAATAATAATAATAATAATAATAATAATAACAACAACAACAATAATAATAAAAGTAAGGGACCAAACACATTCTAGCCCAGCCCTGCGCCACATCAAAGAAAGCCAGTGGACAAACAAAAGGAGACTTTGAGGAGACAGCCTCATTTCCTGTTTTTCGTAACCCTCCCAAGTCACACTTGGGCTCATTTGTGAACATCAGGTCATGTTGCTAAACGGCACAAGTTTAGTATTAACACATAACACATGTTGATGTGAAAGCCCTTCACTTCCTGTCTACCAACATCACCATCAAATTCTTTTGAGTGTTACAGACTAACTTCCCTGTACAATCTGAGGAAACAATCTTCATTGTGGTCGATCTCGCTGTTTTGTGATGAAGATTAGATACAATTTGTAAAAGAGACTCAGCGGAAAAACAGACAAATAAAAAGCATTTCATTAAAAAATGGCTGACTTGCTGTTGGACAAAACACAAAGTACTTGATTAATAAATACGTTGATAATGAGAGGTTGAAAAATAATGATTAATTTGTGAACTGTAGCGTTAACTAGATGCTCAAAGTTTAGCACTTTCTAACCGCTAAATAAACACTACTTCATAACAAGCGGAAGATAAATTCCGGCTAACTTCAAATGATCGGCTTTACATTTATAGTTAAAAGGAATGAATTGGAACCGCTAGTTGAGTCACAGAGCATTTCTTGTTTCATGATTGGTCAGTTTGGCAAATTTTATTATAGTAAATCTTTAAATTTAGATTTAGATTAGATTTAGCTTTTTAGACGCTTTGATGCTAGCAGAAATTATTATTATTATTATTATTATTATTATTATTACTAGCCAAAAGGCTCAAGATCTTCCTAGGGTATAAAGTGTGGCCATTTAATTATTAGTAAAGAAGGAGACAAGCTGCCAAGGTCCAGCTTATGTAAGACGGAGGGGTCTGAAACAGTCGAAGGTCCCCTGAGAGAATGTTTGATGTTCTGGTAAGAAGTTGTAAACAGGAAATATGTCACGTAGCAGCAAAAAGTCATCGGTTCATCGGTGCAACCTGATAACCTTGGGGAAAAGGTATGTATGGTTTGTTGGTAGCAAACAAAAAAAAGAAAGTAAAGTGATGCAAATGATGTGACTCTGAGGCAAGAAAAGCAAAGGTCACTTACCATCTACATGATCTACATCTAACACGAAAATAAAACACTTCCTGCCCAGCCGAACAAAGGGAAGACAGAGCGTCTGTGAGAAGCAATTCCAGCATACTGATAACTCACGCTTGCTTATATGTGTTTAGAAAAACAGACACATCCATATGTACCGTAACTGAGACCTGATTGGGCCTCCTGGGAGCTAATTAGATAAGCGCATAAGCAAAGAAGGTCATGAGAATCAAAATGGCTCCCAATTTCCTTCATGAAAACAAAGTCAGATTATAGAAAGATCTCCAGCTTATCCTTTTGTCCACACTGTAATATCGAGTATGTCAGATAATCTGTGTGTGCTTTCCTCAAACTAAAGGAGAAACTAACAAGATAAAACAACAGACTTAAACATACACTCCCTGGCACTTTATTAGGAACACTGTATACACTAACGCTAGGTAAAGCCTCACCTTTTCTCGCAGATCTACATGGCATGGTTTCCACAAGATTCCACAAGACATTCTACTCCATGTTGTCAAGAATACATCCTGTGAATCTACCGTTCTACCACATCCCAAAGATGGATTGAGATCAGGTGACTGGGACTCATACCGAAGACCTCATGATCATGTTCATGAACCCAGTCTGAGGCGACTTTTGCTTTGTGACATGCTGCATTATCATGCTAGTTGGTTAAATTGTGGCCACGAAGGATGCACATAGACAGCAACGACACTCAAAGACCCTGTGGCATTCATGTAGAGTCTCACAAGAAAGCATTCCCCACAGAATTACACCGCCTCCACCAGTCTGGACTGGTGACACAAGGCAGGTTCATGCTTTTCTGACCCTCATCAGAAATCGAGGTTCATCAGACCAGGCTTGGTCATCCGGTGTCCACTGCAGCCTCAGCTTTCTCTTCTTGACTGACAGAAGTGGAATCCATTATGTTGTTCTGTTGTTGTAGCTCTTCAACCTCAAGATTCAACACACTGTGCATTCTGAGATGCTTTTTTGCTCACCACAATTGTACAGTGTTTATCTGACCTACTGTAGCCTCTTGATCAGCTCAAACCGGTCTAGCCATTCTCCACTGACGCTTTCATCAACTGCACCAAATTCCAGACACCCTTTTATACTTTCTTCTGTTGCAGTCCATACCGGCCATGAGACCAACCTGAGGCCACACCCAGATACCATTTTTGCTGTTGGTTTTGTGTGTATGTACATGAAAAACACAGAAATAGAAACAGCTATAGAAAGCAAAATGTCAGTTTGTTTGACTAGCAGGAACGCATGTTTTTATAAGAGTCTTAAGTGTGCGGTTTCGGTTCAACACCAAGTGTCAAGTTTTATAACTCTGCATGTTTGGACAGAAAAAAAAAGTTGTATAATTTCAATCAATGCAAGCAACGTCACAGGTTTCATGACCGGGACAAAGAGTTTGTATAAAGAGTTGTTGTATAAATCAACATCAGACATCTCTCAAATCTCACCATTATGCTGTGGTCCTTGGCAAGTATGATATTCTTGATGATCATGGACAATATAAAAGGATGCAAAGAATTAAAAATGTACTACAAGAATCTAAATCAGCTCTTCTCCACTTACTCGACTTCAGGCATCTAAGCTAAAGCACTTCTATTTAACTTTAATCAGCTAACATTATAAGAAACAAATCTACTAGCCTAGTGTGTGCTTTCAAAGGCTACTATGTAAACCAGGGAAACATTACTACTACACTGTAGTTTGATTGGTCCTAAAGAGGAACAATCACACACATCAGAAAATCTTGTGACCAACAGTCCAAACCAGTGCACTCCAGGAAGTCGAGTCCATCAGATACAAGCACAATGATATCAGTATTCAAGATTTTTTCCCAGCTTGTTTTTACCCCATGGGTTTAATGATAAATATCTCAGTTTCTGGCATGAGGAAGCACTTTACACCACATGTGACTGTTCCCTTTAAGCCTGTGCCACATTCCATGATTTCTAGCTGGATTATAGTCAGAGGATCACGCTGTTTGGTTTTACTCATATTCCTGCCTCCGGATTGGATACATACTCCGACTTACCTGATGCTCACTGATACCCTAGCGATGGCTTAAATCTACATTCTGTCAAGAGACACGCAAAGGTCAGAGCATGGGGAAACCGAAACAATGGACATTTGTAGTTCTAGTGCAAACTCTATTAAACCCTTAAGGTCAGACCATATGAGTGACCATGTGACCAACCCACAGGACCAAGGTCACACTCACATGACATTTTCACTTTTGGCTTTATGTGTCCGTACACACAGAAGCAGGAACAAATACAGCTACAGACCGTGAAATCTCAGTAACATCCCATTTTTGACAGACAAAAAAACAAACATCTCTATTTATGCAGTCAATGACATATGAAAGGACTCTTTATGAGAAAGACCAATGAATGGTGCACTTTGTGTATTCAACATACAGTATTTGGAAAGCAACATTTAGGTATAACATCAAACTATTAAAAGCTGCTTTAATAATAGATGGTGTTTTTTGTCCTAAAGTGGTTTATGAACTGTAAGCTTCCGACTCACAACAGCAAGGACATACTGTTGTTACACACTTTATATAGCAAAAACTCCAGGCACTTTCACACATTAGTCATTAGGCATCTTGGTCTTTGTGTTAATTAGTCCAAATATCCAGAACACGATATAAAAAAAAAAATTCATAGTCGAATCGCTTTCTCGATTCTGAGAGATCACTCAGAACCGGAAGGAGACCAAATTCAAATGGAATTAAGTGCTGCATATGTGGAAGCAGCCTTAAGAGCAAAAGCCTAGAGCAAACCATTAAGAATCCAGCAGACTAAAATACACACACACACACACACACTTTTCCCCAGCATTGGGCCAGTGTTAGATCAAAGAGCAACGCAACCTATTTTATAACCTGGTCATATTTCCACCGTTGTCAGATCTGAAACCTTGCAGACATGCAGAATTTCAGGATTTGGGGTTATGTTGGGTTTCAGAATTATACAATATATATGCATGTCTCTGGATTGGCCAGAGAAAGAAGCAAGAGGCCTAGAGCAACATTTAACACAATGTGACCTATTTTGGGCCCAAATGTTCAATTTTGTTCTCATGAGACCAGAGAAGCATTTTTTTTTTGCCAAGTCTTCAATATGCCTCCAAATTCCAAATGAGATTCTACAACCATAACGGGTCAGTGGATGAAATGCAAATCAGGCAGGTAGTAGTAATCTGCGACAAATGCGATTGCATGTTGTAACCAATCAGCTTTCTTTGTTTTTTGAAGCCATACATTGTCGAAATAACACCTGTTGATGTTAAACAGGTCTTAACCCATGTTATGGTATATACATGGAGCCTCCAAGCAAGACCTAGTCCTTCATCGGTAAAGATAGAGCAACTCTCAACAATTTGCACATATAAACAACAGCATTTTGTGAACAACTTTCCAAACTGATAGGATTTTGGGCAAGAGACCCTACACAGTAGGTGACCCGGTCAAATCTTGGCACATAATACCAAAGCTGAAAGCCACTTTTGAACGTGTGTGATCTCAGACCCGTCATTTGTCACCGTCTTAAAAAACCATCAGGTGCCTGTAAAGATCATTGGATGTGGGAGCTAAGTGGTTAAGGTGTTGGACTACTGATCAGAAAGTTGTGAGTTTGAATCCCAGGTCCACCAAGCTGCCACTCCTGGAACCCTGAGCAAGGCACTTAACCCTCAACCCTTAACCTTAATTGCTCAGTTGTATAAAATGTGATAAACTGTAAGTTGCTCTGGATAACGCCAGAAATGTAAATGGATATCCTAAAGGACATCGACTTAGGAAGAGCTTTTGTTATTCCAAACCACTCATCACTGCATCCTCAGAAGCCAAGATGTGGATATAGTCTTAAAACAGAGTCAATACTCAGTCAACTTCTTTGGGCTCATTCTTATCCGAGACGAATTGTAGAAGTGTATTTTTTCTGTGATGAGTCAACATTTCGAACAGTTTTTGGAAAAAACAGCTGTCACATTTTTCTGGGCCAACAAGCAAAAAGGACCAAGCTGTTTTCAGAGTGGGGTACAAAAGCCAGCGTCTGTCATGGTATGGAGACATGTCAGTGCCCATGTCATGGTAGAACCTTTCACATCTGTGAGGGCACCATTTATGCAGAAATTCTGGAGCAACATATGCTGCCATCCAGACACCTGCCGGAATGACAAGTACGGGGGTAGACTGACCGGCCTGCAGTCCTGACCTGTCTCAGAGTAAGAATGTGTGGCATTATGAAGTGCAAAATACACCATTGTAAGCCCTGTATAACTGTACCCCCTAAGACATGCATAATGTAAAAAGTTCTGGGGGAAGTTCTGCTTGCTAAACAAGTGGAATCTTCACTGCACAAAGACTTAAATATCATTACAAGAACTGGCTGGGATGACTGCCCCAACTTTGCTGGAGTCATCAGATTTGAAATGAGTCTATATTTAACAACAAAAATCACATTTGCCTCATATCTCCAAGGTTGGGGGTTTGATTCCCATCTCCACCATATATCTGGAGTTTGCATGGTCTCCCCATGCCTTCAGGATGGTACTCCGGTTTCATGCACTGAAGGCTGAGTGGCATCTTGAAAATTGTCTGTAGTGTGTGAGCGTCTGTAGTCTACAAGATTCTGCCCTGCAATAGACTGGTATCCTGTCCAGGTTGTACCCTTCCTTGTGCCCAGAGTCTCTAAGACACTGGTAGCTCAAGCGCTTGCCTCAAGTGATTGCTGATCAGGAGATTGGGGTTCAAGCCCCAGCACCGCCAAGCTGCCACCGTTGGGCCCTTGAGCAGATCCCCCAGCGCATCATGGCTGACCCTGCGCTCTGACCATAACCCTCAAGGATGAGGTATGCGAAGAAAGAATTTCACTGTGCAGTAACATATACGTGACAAATAAAGACAACTTTACTCCTTGGGACAGGCTCCACCCAGTAGGATAAGCAGTGTAGAAAATGGATGGATGGTAAATTATTACATAATGTGTTGTGCAGAACATTTTCAAACAAATTTTTGTTTTTATATTGTAGAATTTTCCAGACTGTCCCAACTTTGAAATTGGGGTTCTATATAACTCACCACACTTCCATAAAATTTCAGCTTTGTGAAGTCTCTAGTTTGTGGTTGTTCTGTAAAAAAGATTCTACCATCTGTGCTGTGGATCATGCCATTTTACCCCTTTGGCCTCTTTCCATATTTTGTCTATTTAATGTTGCTTTGTTACACGTAATCCCACTTGTGTGAACAAGTGTCCAGTGTGAACAAAGTGTGAACAAAGTCCATTACAGTTCCAGATTGTTTCTACTTCCAGTACAGCTGCTTTCTGATATCGGAACCAAATCAAAGCAACTAACATCTAGTTTCTTGTTACGTGGCGTCTGGCGGATGGGTGGGAGGGGTAAGACGTGTTTGGAAAAGGACACAGCTCCAGACTGGACACCAAATTCAGTGGAAAGACTACTAGAAGTGTGAAAGTATGGTGCTAAAAACATCTGCTTCTAGTTATCATTCATTTCCAGTTTTTAATTCCAGCTCGGCTCTTCGTTAAAAATGAATAGTCAAATAAAATAATAATGAAATGCACAAATCTAGTATGAATCACCCTTCTATTCACGTTAAGATCTGATGGATAACAGAAACGCAAGTGCATAAATCCCAGCTCCAGTGCCCTCTTACCCAGCTGTGCTGCTGAAGCTTTTCCAATGGTTTGAAGAAAACAGAAGGGTTTCTCATGTGTCATCATGTGTCTGTTTGTATTTGAAACTGAGCGTACACAACGACCACATGTGAGCACACACAAAACAGCTGCAAGCTAACCAACCGATTTACTCCGGAAATGCTCCAACAATATACAATAGGGATTGGGGTGCATGTATATTGAGTAAGGTCTGTTCGTTCTAAAAAGTATAATCTGTTTACGATTACTTTAAAAAGAAAAAAAAAGATTCAGTATTGGACATACAGAACAGAGCTGAGCTAGTTAAGAAGAAAACAATGTCGCAAGAATAGATGGCTGTCGTTTCTTTCAACAGACTGAAACAAATGTTTGCACATAGCTTTTAGTTCCCTAAAACAACACTTTCAACCAACCACTGACATCTGATGTAATCTACGTAAGCCTTTTAATCGTGAGGCACTTTCCAGAAAATTCCTTCCAGACACAAAGCCATCACGCAGCTCTGCGCAGACCTGCAGTCTACTGGCTAAGCTTAAAATTAGCATGAAATGCAAGCTATAATGAACTAAACAAATTACTGAGGTACTGACAAAGCATTGTCTGGTGCCCTGATGTGGGAACTTAAATATGTAAATTTTGGTTTTTCTTTTCTACAAATTTGACTAGGTATCAGCATTAAGCTAATTTGCATCATCAGAGTTATCATCATGCTAGCTAATGTTTTAGGAAGATTAGGCAAGATTAAGAATGAACTCATTTAGTCAGTTAGCCTTTTTTCTAATTTTTTTATTCTATTCTTTTTTTTTTTTTTTTACCATGCCATGCACTAAATTAAAACAAATAAGGCCTAAATTTATTATCCATATTTAATCAGATTTTAATTTTATTAACATTTTTGAAATTGTAAACTAAATTGTAAACCGATTTTAAGTCCAGTTTGAAGCTGTATTTCAAATGTTACCTGTTTATTTAGGTGAGTAATTTTTTTCCTTATTGTTCACAGTAATCACAGCAATCTAAGTATCATAAATTATGATTTAATTTTTTTCGATTAAAAGTGAATTTTTAACTAGTCAAATTATATATTTTACTACTGAAAATAATATTTTAGCACCATTTTTATGCCATCAACCCTGAATTCCTGGCTCAGAATTCTTCATTTTAATTTAATATTAAAAATTAAAAAAACTTAGCTACAGATCTCTTCAATTCCAGTTATTACTCTGAGAACTCACACTACATTAATTAAAAAAAAAAAAAAAATAAATAAAATAAATAAATAAATAAATAAATAAATAAATAAATAAATAAATAAATAAATAAATAAATAAATAAATAAATTTTAACTAAAAAATGTAGTTACAGATGTTTACAATTGATAGATTGGAATTTAAAGCGTGAATTTTTTTGTGAAGCGTGAAGTGGTCTAAAATGTCCTTTTAGTGCAAAGCAGAGTGTTTTAATAAATCAGTTAAAAGAGAGTGGAGTTAAAAGTGCATGTATTATATATCACTGTTTTCCTGGTGCATGGTCTAATCCGAACCACACACTCAGGGAGGATTAAAGAGCTCTCTCTCACACACACACACACACACACACACAATAGTAATATCTCAACTCTCACAGACATGTAGCCATGTTGCTTGCATGTAGTGTGTGTGTATGTGTGTGTGTGTGTGTATGTATGTGTTTGTGACCCCACAAGTAGACCTGTAACATAAAATCAAACCCACAATCCACTAAACATAACCCTAATTTGAATGGAAAAGCCACACAAACACACGTCCAGAATACACAAACCCACACAAACTCACAAACCCTGTAATCAAGAATGTGCGCGCAAACACACACACACACACACACACACACAAACACAAGGGCGTGCACACACACACACGCGCACATGCACACACACACACACACACTTAATAGCACTGCATGGCTTCATTCCACTGTAGGGAGCCATCAAAGCCACTTGGTCACAGAGTCATGTGAGTCTACCTCAGCTACACTGTAATTACTGCCAAAACATCTAACAGTAGTGCGCACACACACACACACTATCAATATACACACACCAACTGACATCCATACCCACATGTTACCCTCATCACACACATCTGAACACACACAATGTATCTTTAACACACACACACACACACACACTCGCGCTTCCCACTGATCTAAACCTTGAACTCAATACAGGCTTCTGAGAAAAGGCACACCCACAACCACACACCCATCCTGAACATCATAACCAACCACTATTCTCACACACACACACCTAAAAACACACACATGCACTTCCCTATGCACTTTCTAAACTCAATACAGACCACCCTGTACACACCCACAACACACACACACAGACACACACACTTACTGAATGTACACATACACTACATACCAACTGAGAGAGAAAAAGAGAGAGAGACATTAGACATGGTGTGTGTGTGTGTGTGTGTGTGTGTCTTTATGAAGCATGCTCGCAAAAGGGAAGTGTTTCAATCTGCTGTAGCCACTAGACACTATTTTTGACTGTCCACACAGAGCACACTGCACAGGGAACCTAAATAATCTTCTCTCTGGAGGTAAAGCGAAAACGTTCCAGAGCAGGAAAGTGACCAGTTAGTCTCTAGCAGAAGTGGTGACCTCTGACCTGGAACTGGGTCTCAGGTGACCCCTTAATATTTCTCAAAACTTGAGGATGTTATGACCTTGGAAAGTCAAGCAAATGTTGATATTCTGGACAGTCTGGTCTAAATCCCTCCTTCCTTCTACTTCACTCTCAGTCTCTCTCGTTCTGTCTCTAGTTTTTATTCTGACCCCTGCTTTCTCACTCATCCTCCTCACCTTTCCTTTGCCTTCTGTCGCGCTGATCTTTAAAAATGGTGTCTGGAGCCAGAGGCCGTGTCGGCGGCAATGTCTCCGCCTTTCACAGAGAGAAACTCACACCGCTGACACGAAATGGGCACGCTGCCTCGGCCAGCCTCGGTCTGGCAGATAACGAGAGCAGATCCAGAGAGATAAAGGAACAGAGAGGCTCAGTGGCTGGACGTGTTTAGCCGGGGCTATTTTGACTGAATGAACTGAGCATTAGGATGCTGGTGAGAAAAACATAAACTCATGCACTAATTAGATCAAGATCAAGTTATTACACTGGCTGCTAAGAGTGTAATAAATATCCAAAGCCATTATTTGGATATTCAAAATCATCATCATCATCAAAAAAAGCAAATTGCTTAATAATTATTATTACAGCTCAGGAAATTAGGTCCATTGATTGGACAGTGGAATTTATCCAAAGCCTCAGTTTTCAACAAGAACAACAAAACAAAACAAAACAAAAAAATTCTTTTTTTGAGGATTGAGTATTAAAGCTTCTCAGCAAATGTGTTTTGGCTTTTACCACATGGCAAAAATAAATAAATAAATAAATAAATAAATAAATAAATAAATAAATAAATAAGTAAATAAATAAATAAAAAAAATACATAAACCAAAATAAAACAAACAAGCTAACAATAGAAAACAAACTATGCTTAAAAAACAAAACAAAACAAAAAAACAGAAACCAAATCCTCAAAATATTAAACAAACCAGAAAACTCCCAAAAAACTAAAGAAAAAAGGACAAGTTAAAATCAAACGAAAGCCAACCAACCAAACACAAATAAACAAACAAGACAAACAAACAAACAAACAAATAAAGCAAAAATGCCTAAATAAACCATTAAATAAACCAAAATAAAACAAACAAGCTAACAATAGAAACCAAACTATGCTTAAAAAACCCAACTCAAAAAACAAAAACCAAATCCTCAAAATACAAAACAAACCAGAACAACCAGCCAAAAAACAAAACAAAACAAAACAGGTCAAGCCAAAATCAAACCAAAGAAACAAACAACTAAATCAAACATGAATGAATAAATAAATGAATGAATAAATAAATAAATAAATAAATAAATGGAAAACAAAATTCTAATATAAATTGATGAATTTATACATTTAAATGTATTTATTTCTATATTGCTGCTTTGTGAAAACGTTCACTGTTAAAAGCGCTATCCAAATAAAACGGATCTTGAAGTCGTTATGGGATCAGGCCCGAGATCTTCATCGAGCTTAAAGCTAAAGACGTCTGAAGTCTGAGATGCTGCTGGAAATGATAACATCCATTAAACTGTTCAAACTACAAGTGAGAGCCAACTGCTTTGTAAGAGCATGATCTCATGACCTGTTTATTATTTGGTCAGTTGCTGATGATGAAACCTATTATTAATCTAAACTAAAATAATTTTTTAAAAATACATTTAAAAAGTCAATTTTTTTTAATAAAATGAAAAAAAAAAGTTTAAATATTTCAATAAATATTTTACTTTAAAATGAATGATTAAAATGAGACATTAACACACACACACACACACAAATAAGAGAAGCACAACAGCAAATAGTCTACTTTCGACTTGATTTTTAAAACGTCAGACTGAACTGCTGCTGTATGAAATGTGAAAATTGGAAGCTAACAGTTCACATGGAAAAACAAAGGTACTTATTAGCGTAGCCGTGTCTTCAGGCAATTTCTAAAACTGTCAGACGAGATATGGCAAGTTCCTTCAGGCTGCCAAAATAATGTCCTGCTAAACTTAACATGCAATAAAAAAAAAATGTAATTAAATATGGTCCTGTGCCAAACAAATGAGCACCTTCAGGTCTTTTATATTCTATTTATTCATCTGGCAAACCCTTTTCTTCCCACCATGACCTAGAGACGAGCCAGAATCTAATTAAAGTTGAACAGCTGAGGGTTAAGTAACCAAACGCGTCTCCTTGGCAGTTGTGGGATTTGAGCTCCTTCGCTGTCACTAGCGATGATGATGATCTACCACTGTCCCTTTTTATTGTCTATGTGAAGCACATAGCTTTTTATAGATTTAGCCCCAGGGCCTGGGATCTATCTCCCAGGATCCTCTGCATCACTTTCTCACCTCACACTGTTAGGAAGACAAATCATACAGCTCAAGGAATGCCAAGGTCATTATCCTGTCACTCTTATTTCATAAAGATCTGATTAATAGTCAGAAAAATATTTAATATTCAAAGCAACATATTCAACATGGTTCAAGTGGTCTTCGAATAATAAGGCATAATCTTATTTACATGGGTCTCATGAATTCAAATAATCATTATTTTAATTAATAATAATTAATAATTAGCCTTTATTTGTCACATATACATTATAGCACAGTGAAATTCTTTTCTTCGCATATCCCATCCTTGGAGGTTGGGGTCAGAGCGCAGTGTCAGCTATGATACAGCGCCCCTGGAGCAGAGAGGGTTAAGGGCCTTGCTCAAGGGCCCAACAGTGGCAACTTGGCAGTGCTGGGGCTTGATCTTCCAGTGAACGACCCAGAGCCTTAACCACTTGAGCCACCACCGTCCAACCGTACTCTCTCATTATTGCTACTTAATATCTCATTATTATGACTCAATCTCTCATTACGATACCACAGCATTTCATTATTATTATAACTTAATATCTCATTACTTCAAATTAAACTCATTTCGACTAAGTTGAAATGATGGATTACTTAGTATCTCACTTTGACTTACTATCTCATTATTGCAACTTAATATCTCCTTATGACTTAACATCTCATTACTTCAACTTATTACCTCATTTTGACTTATTATCCCATTATTTCACCTTAGTTAAAAGAATGAGAGACTAAATTGAAAACAATGGCATACTTAGTATCTCATTTTGACTTATTGTCTCATTATTGCAACTTGGCTAAAATAATGAGATACTAAGTTGAAATTACAAACTTAATATATCATCATTATTATGACTTAATATCTCATTACTTCAACTTCTCATTTTGACTTCTCATTATTTAAACTTAGCTAAAATAATGAGATTAATTTGAAATGACAAAATTAATCTCATTTCAACTTAATATATAATTATTTCAACTTACTTTCTCATTCTATCTAATTAATATCTCATATGATCTATTATCTCGTTATTTTGCCATAGTATATCATTATTTCAACTTAATATCTCAGTGACTTTCTATCTCATTATTGCAACTTAATCACATTACGACCTAATAGCTCATTACTTCAGCTTATTATCTCGTTTTGATTTACTCTCTCAATATTTCAACTTGGCTAAAACAATGAGATACTCAGTTGAAATGGTGACATACTTAATATCTCATTTTGACTTACTATCTAATTATTTTTTATAATTGGTATATCATTATTTCTACTTAAGATCTCATATGACTTAATATCTTGTTATTTTGCCATAGTATCTCATTATTTCAACTTTACATCTCAGTGACTTACTATCTCATTATCGCAACTTAGTATATCATTACTCCAATGTATTGTCTCCTTTTGACTTACTATCTCATTTTTATACTTGGTATAAAAATACTTACTCTCATTATTTCTACTTAAATATGACATACTATCTCATTATTTTGCCATAGTATCTCATTATTTCAACATAACATCTCACTGACTTTCTATCTCATTATTTCAATTCAATATCTCAGTTTGACTTAGTATTTTATTATTTTTTACTTCATGTCTCTTTATTCCAATGTCTGTATCACTATCTTGTAATTGTGATCTTGTTTTGACTGATTCATTATAGTCTATTAGTACATATAATTTCAGCATAACAATAAGACCAAGCTACCGAATATTCTCTTTTATTCCACAGTATGACATTCTTCTTTATTATTATTATTAGAACAAACAGATAAAATTTTAAAATGTCATACACTATATTGCCAAAAGTATTCGCTCACCTGCCTTGACTCGCATATGAACTTAAGTGACATCCCATTCCTAATCCATAGGGTTCAATATGACGTCGATCCACCCTTTGCAGCTATAACAGCTTCAACTCTTCTGGGAAGGCTGTCCACAAGGTTTAGGAGTGTGTTTATGGGAATTTTTGACCATTCTTCCAGAAGCGCATTTGTGAGGTCACATACTGATGTTGGACAAGAAGGCCTGGCTCTCAGTCTCCGCTCTAATTCATCCCAAAGGTGTTCTATCGGGTTGAGGTCAGGACTCTGTGCAGGCCAGTCAAGTTCATCCACACCAGACTCTGTCATCCATGTCTTTATGGACCTTGCTTTGGTCACTGGTGCACAGTCATGTTGGAAGAGGAAGGGGCCAGCTCCAAACTGTTCCCACAAAGTTGGGAGCATGGAATTGTCCAAAATGTCTTGGTATGCTGAAGCATTCAGAGTTCCTTTCACTGGAACTAAGGGGCCGAGCCCAGCTCCTGAAAAACAACCCCACATCATAATCCCCCCTCCACCAAACTTTACACTTGGCACAATGCAGTCAGACAAGTACTGTTCTCCTGGCAACCGCCAAACCCAGACTCGTCCATCAGATTGCCAGATGGAGAAGTGCGATTCGTCACTCCAGAGAATGCGTCTCCACTGCTCTAGAGTCCAGTGGCGGCGTGCTTTACACCACTGCATCCGACGCTTTGCATTGCACTTGGTGATGTATGGCTTGGATGCAGCTGCTCGGCCATGGAAACCCATTCCGTGAAGCTCTCTGCGCACTGTTCTTGAGCTAATCTGAAGGCCACATGAAGTTTGGAGGTCTGTAGCGATTGACTCTGCAGAAAGTTGGCGACCTCTTCGCACTATGCGCCTCAGCATCCGCTGACCCCGCTCCGTCAGTTTACGTGGCCTACCACTTCGTGGCTGAGTTGCTGTCGTTCCCAAACACTTCCACGTTCTTATAATACAGCTGACAGTTGACTGTGGAATATTTAGGAGCGAGGAAATTTCACGACTGGATATGTTGCACAGGTGGCATCCTATCACAGTTCCACGCTGGAATTCACTGAGCTCCTGAGAGCGACCCATTCTTTCACAAATGTTTGTAAAAACAGTCTGCATGCCTAGGTGCTTGATTTTATACACCTGTGGCCATGGAAATGATTGGAACACCTGATTCTGATTATTTGGATGGGTGAGCGAATACTTTTGGCAATATAGTGCATGTTTTTCTGTGTTCAACAAGAACTTCAAGGTGAATCAGGTGGCAGGTTTCATGACATTAAAGTTAATTATAAACCTCTGTACTACATCTGGCTTACATGTTACCTAGGAAACAAGCATATATCAAATAAGAACAATAAGCTGTGTTAAATATTATGTCTAAATAATCAGTTGTAATAGTGATGAAGCATGTCATGGCTCGTAACCTACATAAATTTTATGTACTCTAATGTTTGCAGAAACTAATAAGAACTTTGGAAAGACAAATATTTTCTGGCCTAAAGGTCACCTTATCTTACCAGCTTATCAGAGACGCTGACTGTAAGGTCACTTTGTAGGTGTGCAGTTACTGACTGTAGACCATCTGTTACTGTGTACAATCTGAAAGCTGCTTTTTATCGTACATTAAAAAAAAAAAAAGAGATGACAAGACTGATCACAATATAGTTTCTATGACGATACAAAGTGAAGCGTTAATATTTAATATACAGATTTCACTGTTAAAGTCTTTTAGACCAGACAAATTATTTTAGTTGTGCCACTGTTTGATGTAGAATTCCAGCCTAAACTGTGTTTAAATCCCTTATTGCACCTTTAAATAGACAAATTTGTAACAGATAAAAACAGGTAGTCACATGACCATAGTACAGACATAGCAAAGGATATTACAATAGGACTACAGTAGTGTAACATGACATACACAGTGTGTCTAATGATGACATTTAGTACACAGCCGAAGAAGGAAGCTTCTGATCAAAGGGGAACTGAGAAAAAGTTTCCACGGTGCTGCGATCTATATGTATCTGGCTTTGCAAGACTGCTTTATAAACAGCTATCTTGTGTGCACACAAATACACACACACATACACAAACAGTGGCTCAACGCTTCTGTTTGGTTCTCTAAGCGGTAATAAAACAATGGGTCCACTCTACGAAAGAACTGCATGTGTTCCAGGAAAAGGATACACAAAAACCACACACACACACGTTATATGTCTTCGGTTACGCTCATTAAGCAGTAATTCATGTTTACATTTACGACATTTGGCAGATGCCCTTATCCATAGCAACATCCAAAAGTGCTATAAAGTCACCAACATTTACATAAAGCACGTTCTAGTTTGAATATACCAGGAAGATGTAGGACTTCGCCCATCCTTTGAAGACCAGTGGCCAGTGACTTGGACATCTAGGGGAAGTTCATTCCAATACCTCGGTGCCAGAACAGAGAAGAGTCTTAATGCATGCCTACCTTGTACCCTGACAGAGGGTTGGACAAGCGGTCAAGCGGTGCTAGAAGACCTAAGGGAACGTGGTGCAGTGTGGGAAGAGATAAGAGCTTTACGGTAAGAGTGCTGGAATGTTTTTGGCTTTGCAGGCAGCTACCCAATGCCAGTGGTGGAAGCACAGCAAATGAGGTGGTGGGGGAGAACTTTGGAAAAGTCATGCAGATGCATTTTAGATCAGTTTTAGAGGTCAAAATGTGCTCAAAGGTAGACCTGCCAGGAGCAAGTTGCACAAGCCCAGTCTTGAAATGACAAGAGACTGACCAACACCTGAGCAGCCTGTGTGTATAAAAATGGCCGGATCCTTCTGATATTGCAAAGGAGATACAAACATTAGCAACGTGTGATTGCCCACAGGTACCCCAGTGGCAGAAGGGGAGATCAGCAAGTTGTCCAGGGAGATCTCAAGAGCTTGAAATGGGGACAAATCACCTGGGATGACCGGCAGTTCAATTTTGGCAGGATTAAACTTCAGCTGATAAGCCGCCACCCATGATGATATGTCTACCAGACATGCTGTGATCCAAGCAACAACAGTGGTGTCTGAAGGAGAGAAGAAGAAGATAAGTCGAGTGTCATCAGCATAGCAGTGGTATAAGGACTCCTGTGAGGATATAACATTGCCACAAGAGGGTAAATATAGAACAAAGAAAAGAAGAGGGCCAAATACTGAGCCTTGTGGGACACCAGTGGAGGGTATGCACAGAGTGGATGTCGAACCCCTTCATGTCATCTGATATGAGTGACCTTTCAGGTAGGAAGCAAACTGTTACCACGCTGATCAAGATTATTGAGGGTGGACAAGGTTGAAAGGAGGGTGCTGAAAGGTCCAGGAGGATGAAGACGGAAACAGATGAAAGGCAGCTGAATGAAAAGTGAGAGATTCTGTAGTTGCTGATTTCTGAAGGACCCAGAGCAGGTTTCTTCAGAATACGAATATCCTTTGCTCTCTTGAAGGTAGTTGGTACATGATCAGATGTTATGGCGCCATTGATGTTCATCATGATGAAGGGCAGGAGGTCTTGTGTAATGGTCTGGAGCATTGTGTAAGGGACTGGATCAAGTGGACAGGCCAAGATGATTTGTAGGATCGCTTCTGTTGCTAGTGTTTATTATGCTAGTAAAGGAGAAGGGGAGTGCAGGTTGCGTAACGTAGGGGTAGTTGGGTAAAAGAGAAGGTGTGGCAGATTGTTTCAATCTTCTCATCGCAGAAGGATGCCAGCAGCCAGGGAGGACTGGGCAGCAGGAGCCAAGGGGTTGAGTAGTGAGGAGAAGATATTGTGGAGCTTAGTACAGAAGTTTCAGGCTTTTCTTTGTAAAAGGCAGTCTTAGAAGTTACTTCAGAGAAGAATTTGGACAGGAGAGCGTGGTAAGAGGTGAGATCTGTGTCCAGCAGTGAGTTCTTCCTCTTCTCGTCTCTGCTGACCTTACATATCCGATAGCCAATTAGCAGGGCAAGAAGTTGTTCTTTGTATGTACACTTTGTATGTACAGTATAAAAGTATATATCTCTTTTACTCTTTCTGACTAAACCTTGGCTCTTAGCCTTGCTCCAGATGAAACTGCAGTGTTTTTGATCGACCAGAAAGATTTATAGCAATGCCAAGAACGTGGGAAGGAAAAAAAAAAGAATAATTGTTTAGGTAAACAAAAAAAAAAGTGTGTCAAATAGCAACACAAATGACTTTTGATGAAACAGATGCTCATATTTTTCTTTTTTGGAGGTCATGTGACCAGCACAAACATAGCCAGCCATTACTTGTTTTGTTTTTTTTGAACCTCATTACTCTGAGATCATACAATGTTATGTATGTATGTATATATATATTTGACCTAAATAGCTAAGAACACACATATCTTTGTAGAGGTTTCAGACCGAACACACAAGCAAGAGAGAGTGAGAGACAGAGAAAAGGATGTGGTCAGACAAATCGATACTAGACTGCAGCTTCGGCTTCTCGGCTACTCAGCTGGAGTCTAAAGCACATTAGTTTGTAGCTTCTAATCCGTTCTGATGTCATTTAAAATGCGCCATACCGAGATAATAAGATGAACTTATAGAAGTTTTATGTTAGACGGATTCCGAATAAACACCATCTTTGAAACAGAACTGTGTTTTGAACAATTCTTTAATCAAGGAAGAAAGAAAAGTCACTTTTAGACTGAAACTTTTTACGAGTTCTTGGGATTAACTGAGATAATATGAAGGATAAGACCAGAGTAATAAAGGAATGTGTTTGAGCAAGAAAAAAAAAACAAGAAAGATAGAACAAGAAGAAGAACAAAAAAAAGTGCTCGTCAGGTGTGTTCAATGTTGTGACATCACAATGTTTGAGTTTTTCTTGAGAAAATCTTTAAATTTAAACAAATATCTTTTCAGAAATTACACATCCTGTCCAAAATCAGGGCACTGCTGGAAGGTTTCTCGTCATGTGGAAGGCCTGGGTTCAATTTCCAGCCAGTGCCCAAACCCCAGCCACTGGATGCAGTGCCTGGTCCCAAGCCCGGATAAAATGGGAGGGTTGCATCCGGAAAGATATCCGGCATAAAACCTGTGCTAAGTTGTTGTGCGGACCAGTTGGTCTGCTGTGGCGACCCCTCACACACTTAGGGAGCAGCCGAAAGATCAACAACAATGAAACATCCTGTCCAAAATAGTTAGGAATTCAGCTGTGTATTATTTTTTTCCCTAAAGCAGAAAATAAGAGAACAACTCCAAAAAATAGTCTTGTAAGTGTGAAAAAAAAAAAATGCTCACAATAGCTGGAAGAGGCTGATGATGGAGAATGTATTTAAGGGAAATATTACAGAGGAAGTGGATGAAGTTTTTTGGCTCAAGTTGGTGAGCTGTTTAAAAATATGAAAAATATGCCACCCCCCCCCCCCAAAAAAAAGAAAAATAACCCACAAAACCAAAAAAAACCCCAGAGTAAAAATCATTATATAAACCCACTGTTAGTTTGTATTAATATTAAGTAATTAAAAATATATATTAAATATATTACAATTAAGTATAATTTTTCTGGATTTGTACGTTTTGTCATTTTTACCTACTGAAAAAAAATTCTCTCTTTAAAAAGCCAGACATCCCATTTTTTTTTCTTTCTGCCTTTCTTAACATTAATATATATTCTGTCTGATTACATATAAAAAAATAATTAAAGGAACAATCATCTACGAATGTTATCGTTGCTATTCAACTTAACTTTAACCTTTGTAACATTTCATATGAAAGATTTTCTACAGAATTTTAGTCTACAAGACACTCAAAACATTAACATCTTTAGTTCAATAGCTCATTTATTTTATGATCGACTTTAAAATAAGTCAAACTTGAATATCTTACACTTGTAACATATGTCCAAGAGACTTACCTCAGTGATAAATTTATATCCAGTACCTACATCTTGCTAACTGTTAATTAGGTTGCTACGTAGTGGGCTAAAAAAGTTTTGTGATGTCATACTTATGTACAATTACATCATAATACTGATTTATAAACAAACTAAAGTGTGTCTATTTAGTGTTGTTTTATTTTTTTGGTCAGGACTAAAATATTTGTGATGTCCTACTTATGTACAATGACATCATAGTACTGGTTTATGAAAACTAAAGTATGTATATTTTGTTTTGTTTTTTTCTTCAGGGTTAAAATATTTGTGATATACTTAAGTAGAATGACATCATAGTACTGATTTATAAAAATACAAGTGTGTATTTTTTGTTTTTCCTTCAGGGTTAAAAACAACTGTGATACCGAAGACTACAAAAGCAAAGCATCATACTAAATATTACCTTTGTTTAGTTTACTGCTCTTCACTACTGCATTTTTTTACAGGATTTTTTGAAAACTAGAAAAATTTCATTTCCGACTTTGGGTTTTTACAGTAAATCAGACTCGTACCTGCCACATTGACCTTCTCGCCATTGGCGGAGATGGGAGCAGGAGCCACCGTGCTGTTGGTCAGATTAGACGCCGAGCCATTGATGACGATTATGGTGTCCACTTTGGACTCAAGCTTGGACAGCCTCAGCATGATGTTGTCCAGCAGCACAGCTAGAGTCTTCTTCAAGTCTACAGAACAAAAAGAAAGTCAAATTCAGTTCGATTCCACAGCAAGATTATTTGGAGCAACTAAAAAATAAATTAAAAAAAAGCTGAAAACTCAAAATGCTCTCACTCTATAGTAACCTACTAATAAATATTTCTTTCTTTCTTATTATTTTTTAGAATTGTTGATGAAGGATTTTATATAAGGATTCAGCATTTTTGTAAACCTCTCAAAGTGAAGGCTTCAGGATGGAGGAGTTTGTTCTTTCCTGTCTTTCCTGTTGCCCTCTTTCTGGAGCTGTCTGTCTATCTGTTTTGATCCCTTGATCTGTTTACCTGTCTGTCTCACTCAGTCTGTGTAGCTCTCTGTCTTTCTCTCTTAATCTATAGTTCTCTCTCTCTCGCTCTCTCTCTCTCTGTCTGTCTGTCTGACTGAATCAATCTGTGCATCTCATACCATATCTTTATCTATCAGTCTCTCTGTCTGTCTGCCTGCCTACCCCCCCACTCTCTCTCTCTTGCATTCTCTTTCTCTCTCTCATTATAATCACATCTAACCCAGTTCTTCCTTTGTCTCTCTCTTCTGTAACATTTATGGAAGGAGTCTCCAGAATCAGCATTTTTGTAAACCCCCAAGGCTTCAGGACAGAGGAGTTTGTTCTTTCCTTTCTATCAAATCTGTCACCCTCTTTCTGGAGCTGTCTGTATGTCTGTTTCGATCCCTTGATCTGTTTATCTGTCTGTCTTACTCAGTCTGTGTATCTCTTGGTCTTTCTTTCTTAATCTATAGTTATCTATCTATCTGTCTGTCTGTCCATCTATCCATCCATCCATGCCTCTCTGTCTATCTGTCTGCCCGCCTACTTCCTTTCTCTCTCTCTCTCTCTCTCTCTCTCTCTCTCTCATTATAACCACATCTAACCCAGTTCTTCCTTTGTCTCTCTCTTCTGTAACGTTTATGGAAGGAGTCTCCAGAATCAGCATTTTATTAAAACCCCCGAAGTAAAGGATTCAGGACGAAGGAGTTTGTTTTTTCCTTTCCTAAAACTGTAAAAGCTTTAAAAAAAAACATTTAAAAAGACAAAGAAACTTAAGACAGACACTACTGAAGATGAGTGTTCCAGTACAGAAGCAATTCCAGCCTCAGACGTTATTGGGAATATTTTGTGATGTTGGATCGATGGCTGCAGCAGCAGCACCTGTGTGTCCTGGCTCGACTCACATGCTAAGTAAATTCAGCACAGGTACTTAGTCACAGCTCGGCTCGCTTGGAAAAGAAAAAATAACGACAAAATGTGAGTACACGGATGATTTACCGAGTCGTGCTGCGCCGCACCGTCTGGTGGAAAAGCACTAAAACATACACTGACACACACACACAGACACTGACACACACACTGACACACACACACATTCTTCACACGATTCTTGAACAAGCCCGGATGTGACAGTGAGAAGGAGAGCAATTGATTATCGGCTATCTTTCATCTCATACAAAGAAAAAAAAGAGAGAGAGAAAGAGTGAGAAGAGAGAGAATAAAGGAAGAACTGGGTTAGATGTGATTATAATGAGAACCACACAGACAGAGAGAGAGAGAGAGAGAGAGAGAGAGAGAGAGAGAGAGAGAGAGAGAGAGAGAGAGAGCGCAGACAGACAGAGAGATGTACAGACAGACGGACAGAGATAGATAGATAGATAGATAGATAGATAGATAGATAGATAGATAGATAGATAGATAGATAGATAGATAGATAGATAGATAGATACCTATAGATTAAGAAAGATAGAGATACATAGAATGAGTGAGACAGAAAGGTAAACAGATCAAGGGATTCAAACAGACAGACAGCTCCAGAAAGCAGGAGACAGATTGTATAGACAGTTAGATTGAGAGAGAGACAGAGACAGAAAGACAGGCAGGGACAGACAGAGAGAGACTGATAGACAAATCAAGTGAGACTGTCAGAGTGAGAGACACAGATAGCCAGATTAACTGAGACAGAAAGATAAACACAGACAAAAGTGCTCAAAGGTTAGACATGATGATAAAGGTCTGTGTGTGTGTGTGTGTGTGTGCTGCAGAACTTGTCAGAGGACAGTTTTTTTTTCTAGCAGTGAGACAAAGAGAACCAGAGTGAGAGGGGAGGTTTTTTTGTATCCCATCATCCCCCTCTCTCCAGCTCTCAGACTGCACCAGGAGTGAACGAGCCTCAAGGTCAATTACACACAAGCTAACAGTTTATTCTGCGCTAGCTTTCAGAAATGGCTTTGCTGACTGGGAGGTGGGATATCAAGACTCTGAGTCTGTTCTACTGTGTAATAAACATTTAACGATCTCAGAGGAATAAATAGCTCACAGGTTTACAGCATGATCATGAGCAAGCGTTGCGAATTTTCTGTTCAGCTTTCTGCTTTTGTCTGAGTATAATGTTTCCTTCAGAGGATAATGCAGAGCTCTACACTCAGCCTGCTTCATACACTGTTATTAATATTGCTATGGAGGCGGATTACAGTAAGGTTTTTTTTTTCCCTCTTTCCAGAAAATGGCATGATTGATTTTCAGCCTTATATACAGTGTTATTTTACTGGAGAGTCACAGCAGGTGAACAAACAACCAAACCATATACAGACTGATTAATTTAATTAAACAAAATGTTTGTCTCCAACAGTCACTCGATTTTGTCACTCGAGCTCAACCTCAAACTCAAATTCAACCAAAAATTCAACTCAGACTCAAAACACAAACTCCAAGGGAAAGACATTTCAAACTAAAACACAGTTTAAAATTAAGAAATTTCACTCAAATTACATTCAAACTTGACTCAAAAACCAGTCCGTCAACACAAACCAAAAACTCACCCCAAACTTATCACAAACTCACCCCAAACTCATCTCAAACTCATCCCAAACATATCACAAACTCGTCCCAAACTTATTTCAAGCTCAACCCAAACTTCTCAAACTCATCCCAAACATAACTCAGCCCAAACGTCTCAAACTCATTCCAAATATATCTCAAACTCATCCCAAACTTCTCAGACTCATCCCAAACGTCTCAAACTCAACCCAAACTTAATTCAAACTCAACTCATCCCAAACTTAAGATACAAGATTCAAGAAGCTTTATTGTCATTTCAACCACATATAGCTGACGCAGTACATAGTGAAATGAAACAACGTTTCTCCAGGACCTGGTGCTACATAAACATACAACAACAAAGTTCAACACAAAACACCACCACAGAGCTAGGACAGAAGTTTGTCTTAGCCACGTAAAGTGCACAGTGTGCAGCTAGGTGCAAACTCAAACTATACCCAAACTCAGACTCAACCCAAACTTGACCTCAACTAAAAACTCATCTCAAACTTATCCCAAATTTCTCAAACTCACCCTAAACTTAAATGAACCCATCCCGAACTTCTCAAACCCAAACCAAACTTTCTAGGCTCAACCCAAGCTTAACTCAAACCCAATCCAAACTTAACTACCGCTCAATCATACGGAAAATTCATTCAGATCCATACAATCTATTTACGTTATATCAATTGAGCCGTATAGATTGGAGGAACTGTGAACCCATGAGTTGAAGTGGCAGTGATAATTTTGTCAGTTCATACATTTTTCACCCAAATCACCCAAATAAACAAAGCCAAAATTTACAATAAATACAGCAGAGACATCTTTCTTAAACAGATGGCATTAAGGAATAGAGGAAAAACAACACCACAATACCATAACACCCAGAACACATCGTGTTAGTGAACAAACCAGTGTGTAGATTCAAGATAATCTAAGATTAAAGCAAAAACAGGTTTTTTAAGCAATAGTAACTCTGGGGTAATGGACTAACACTACAGTTAGTCTGTGAAAAAAGAAAACCTAAAAAGGTTTCTACTTCTGCCTGCAGACACTCGATACACACTGCACTGGCTTCGGCCATGAAAGGTTTAGAATGAAGGAGCTCGTCTGGGATTACCAACCTCACTGCGATCTATACTTTCTCCCTCCATATACCCCGCCTCCTCACCCCAAACCACCATCTCCGTCTCTTTTTCTCTCATCCTCTCTTTAGTCCTCCGTGAAATTGATCCTCGGCTTTGCAGTCGAATAAGCTTTCAGGCTCACTTTGCTCTGAAGGAGAAACAACTCCTCAACATCACTGCTCTCGCTGTGTTAGCAGATCTGCTTTGTTTATACTCTTGTGAAATGAAGATATGCACCTGCACTGTCTTTTGGTGCAATAAGAAAACAATAACAGACGTTGGGGTGGTGGTAGCTCAAGTGGTTAAGGCTCTGGGTTGTTGCTTGGAAGATTGGGGTTCAAGCCTCAGCACCACCAAGTTGCCACTGTCGGGCCCTTGAGCAAGGCCCCCAACACCCCTGCTCCAGGGGCGCTGCATCATGGCTGAACCTGTGTTCTTACCCCAACCCTCCAACGATGGAATATGCAAAAAATGCAGTTACTGTGACAAATAAAGGCTACTTATTTTATGAACAAGGTGGTTAAAATCATTGTGTAAGTCCACCTTGTGGTCAGATCCTCCATGGATTGGACTTGTTTGTCCAGCACCTTCCACAGTAGCCTTGAACTCTCCTCCAACAATCCCTGAACAATTATTGCACTAAAGCATTATCCTGCTCAAAGAGGCTACTTAAAAAAGGGGTGTACTTGGTCTGCAACAATGTTTAGGTAGGTGCTATGTGTCAAAGTAACAGCTACCAGAATGCCAGAACCTACGGTTTCCAAGCAAAACTTTGCCTAAGGGTCAGCAAAGGGTACTCTGTTGCCGGTTCACTGGTAATCCTTTCTTGGACCTCACTAGACCTGCTCTATTGGACATGCTCTGGCCCACTCGTCTAACCATCATAGTCTGGCCTTTGTCATAGTCGCTCAGATCCCATTATTCCTGGTTTCAACACATCAACTCAGAATGAAATGACTGTTCACTTGTTGCTGAATATATCACCCCCCCTTGACAGCTGCCACTGTAATGAGATAATTATTGATATTCACTTCACCAAAGCTTCAACAACAGAGTGGTGTGAAGTGACCTGGAACTAGGCAGTTATTGCTGAAACTCAGATATATATTATTGTTCTACAACAAAACGCAAGAGTGTTTTACAGCACTACACTACACACTATTACTTATAGAACAATGTTTGCACTTGAGCTGTTTTTAATGATAGTTAATTGTCGAATGTCTTCATTTAAATCCACTATATACACTCACTTATAGTAGCTATAAACTATTCCCTTAACAATCTACCTGACGTTTTTCGATTATAAAGAAAGCACCATTCAAATAGAGTTTCATTTCAAATCCACCTAAATACCGAGGAATGGCTCTTGACCAGACCTTGGAAAAAATGAACCAAAGGTATCAGCTTGGAGCCATAAAAGCAGCCAGATGTCTCAAGTTTAAGTGACAATGCTGAACAGAACACAAGTTCCCACACAAGACTCAAGCTAAAAGTACCTGATAAATTAACCAAACAACTTCCTGACAGCACACATCAAGAAAAGTACACCTAATCAAAGACGAGGACCACAAAATTCCAAAACAAGTCTCTATTCTATTGCAATAAAATAAGAAGAAAATAAACCACAATCTGGCTTTATACCACGGCAATTTGGGGTCACTTTACAGTTCCATTTATGACTTTCTCTATAGTGCAGTAAAGAGTCACTCCTTCACCAACTTCTCCTTTTTTGACTTGAAGCAAACTAAACAAAAAAAACACAACATGGAAAGTCCAGAGAATCCGCAAAGCCCTCTATCCTGAAGATTCCCACTGTGTCTAAAAAAACTTGACCTGACATCCGAGCACGCACATTAGCTTTTCCCTTGATGACATTAAGACAGCAGTGAAATAAAGACGTGCATACGATCTCTGCTTAGGTTTCTTATCTACAAAACCTTTTGTGTAATAACAAAAAGGTACATGCTACAAAGGCATGAGGGGACTGCAGTGACTGCTAAATATTTCGCAGTGAATGACTCATGTCATTAATTATTTATGCTAATTAACAAGCCGACCATTATATTAATATTTGTTTTACGGACACATCACCAATCCTGCTTGTGATAAAATTTCTTATAAATAATGTATTGACTGTAGTCGAGGTGACAACTGATTGCATCAGGAAAGCAGACATGTTTAACATAAAATCTTAAATATGTGGGACAATTTTAGAAGACAAACACCAGACCTCTTATATCTATGATGCATAGCATTCATGTTTGTACATGGAAACCAGAACTTCTAACTTATAAATAATTATGCAATGTAAAGTCATGTGTAAATAACTTCACATTGACCAAATACAAATGACCAAATACAATTTTCAATACAATTAAATTCTCAATTCTGATTGGAAGCTTTGACAGTAATTATGGCTGTAAGATAAACAAAATTGCTTGTGCTAATAAGATATCTTTTCTACAGTATGAACTTATAAATGTAGTAAATATAATGAAAAATCTTCAGAACAAAAGGTTTATGTCTGCATTTTCTTCTCTAATCAACTTATAAGCAATAACAAGATCCTACTTCTTTCTTCAGAACTTCCTTTACACCCCGCAAGTGTTTTAGTTCATTTTAAGTAAAAGTGATGAGGTTCAACATTTTAACACCAACTTACATAACCTAATAACTATGAGACATTCAATATGTGCAAAACTGCCTTAAAGGTCTGACCAGAACGTTATTTGGACTTTTGAGGCACTGCTCATTAGCAATCCAGGAATTAAGTGGTCAGTTAGTGATAACAGCATTATCGGCTGCAGCGAAGTCTCAGTATTAGGGGATGTCTCGAGAGCTTTCAGCTTTCACCCTCACTGTGAACTTGAGAACTATGGGAGGAAAGCTTTTTAAGCAAAATGCTTGAACAGTAGGTCTCTTTCTTTTAATTTCACTCGTTGATATGTTCCTGCTCCGACTCAGAAATCTAAACTTGAGGCTGCATTGTGAAGGTGAGGCCAAGGTGTAACACTAAGCTCGTTGTAGTATTTAAAGTACTGCCAAAAACATGAGTAATGCCAAGATCAATTCATGTCAAAGAATTTGTTTAGTCTTTCTTTAGAGATTAAAAAGTGAGAGTTGATGCTGGATGAATCAACCAATCTCGAGTCTCACCTCCATAAACATACCACACTTTATTTCCCATGCTGCCTCTAAAACTTGTGATGTTGCTTTTCCCAAGAACTTTCGCTCCATTCTTAAAACCTTAATAATCAGATAATCATAATGAGATTAACTTTAGACCGATGGGATTCCAATGTGGTATTAACTGGGGAGGAAAAACAAAGCAAGTTCAACAGAATTGTAATAGACTTACCATATGTGCCAGACGGCTGACAGCTCTGACATGCAGGTTTAGCCAGAATATTTGGATATTCATTGTTTTTGGCATTCAGAGCTCATAAATTAAAAGGTAAAAGTATTTTTTCCAAAGAAAACTTTTAGGTAACATTGTGAAAGTGGCGCCAAGGTGTAGCATTCAGCACACTGACACCAGTAACGCCAACGTCAATACCAAAACCAAGGCCAAGGTCAATACCAAAACCAAGGCCAAGGTCAATACCAAAACCAAGGCCAAGGTCAATACCAAAACCAAAGACCTTCAGAAACTGGTGTACACAAACGTTTTTAGCTCCCACCAAAAAGATATATTAGGTATTTACAGGATTGTTAAAATATAAAAAATCCCTCCATGCTTTTTCTAAGATCTGTCAGGGCATTCGTAAGACTTTAATAATCAGCTTGTGAGATTAACTTCGGACTGAAGGGAATTCAGTGTAATAAAAGAGATTTTAATTAGATTGTTTTGGGCTATGTCTTAAAACATTAAATTGGTGTCAGTGGAACACAGCAGAACTAAAAGCTTACAGTCAGGAAAAGCACCAGAAAGTTACAAACCTGCCAACTTTCCTCTAATAATGGTGTATTGTGCTGAAGAAACTCGAAGCATTATCTAAGCAACGATGTCATGGGTCAGCGATTATACCTTTATTATATCTAAGGTGTTTACAGGTTCATTTTTTTGCACATGGTTTGGTGCACCAAATTACTGTGTCCAACAGACGCTGCTGAGCTTAAGGTGCTTGGGTAATGTTATGCCGGAAAACACAGTAACATTCTCACTGGAACACTCTAGACTTTTGACATTTCTCGCAAGGCAGATGAAAGTTGAGCCCACAAGGGGGAAAGAAAAAAGTTCATGGATCACCAGCTGAATAAAAAGCCATCTTTGGAGCATGGCAAAAAGCATGTAGTTGCTGGAACGGTAAACGTAAAAGTTAACATACGGCAAGTTTCTTCACCAGATTTATTTCAGCAACTTTGCCTGACCGCCTCAGCCAATATTTGCTTGTCTAAACAGTTTCAAAATGTACTGCCTTGAGCTGTATAAAACAACATTACTGCTCTTTTCCGGCTCTCAGCACACCTACACCGAGTAGAGGGTTTGAAATACTCTGACTGAAACACTGGTTTTGATCTTTAGAGAACTTCGCTGAAAAATATACACTGCAGTCTGTAACTAATTGGAGTGTGCCAGGAAAGCAGCACCCTAGGAGGCTGGAATATCATCAGAAATTAATCAGAGCCAAAGCATTAGGATGGCCAAAATCCACTGTTTGTGGTGTTTGCATTAAGCCAAAGGGGAAAAATCAGGCTGTTTTAAAATAAGAAAATGGCAAAAATAAAATAAAAGAAGACTTAAACATTCATGCTAATAACACAGCCATCATCTTCATCACCTCATATATCAGCTAACTACTAACTAGCTAGCTGAGCTGTGTGCTGGCCACACCCCTAAATCTTAAAAATGTTGACCTAAGTCTGAAAACAATCAAAACAACATCCAACTAAAACAATATAAAAAAAAATAAATCTTGGTGTCTCACCGTATGCAGTCATGGTCCCCACGTAAGGTCCATCCATGACGCCCTGGTTCTCGTCGGCCAGAGCTTTGATGTAGCGCTTGCTCAGGTCGAGGATCTGCACGCGTAACTGGGCGCTGCTCTCGTGCGTCGTCCTTTGCTGGATGGTGAAGTGCAGTAGCATCATACCCCAGATGAAGCCAAAACTCACCAGGAAGAAGCCTAGCTTCTGGGATGACAGCTTCCATAAGTATATGGAGGCCATGTTTGGGCGTTTTCTGTATAGGCAGAGTTCAGTATGGGTCGAGTTTCATGGTCGAGACTTGTGGGATTTGAGGGTCTGGTCTTCTCCACCTAATGAAACTCTTCCTGTAGACGGCCCATCCCTCTTGCTTGTCAATCAACCGAGAGATATGTCCACACTGAATGATCCATACTGATGGAGACACACTAGAGAGAGAGAGAGAGAGAAAGGCCAAAAATATAAGTTGAAATATGATATCAAGGTAAAACGGTCCACAAACAGAGCCAAGAACTTTAATTACCAGTTTAGAATTCCATGGAATTTAAAAAGAGAACAGAAACAGAAATTCGCATTTGTACTGAGCAAGAACTAAAACACTTTGCGACCCAGAACCCATCCATCCAGAACCACCCAGAAATAACCTCCACCTGAAACTGTACATGCTGTGATTCCCCAGTCTGAGCACAATTCTATTCTTATAAACAGTAGAAACACCAGAAACATTAACAGCGAACACAAGGAAGAACCGCTGTATCAGGCCAAACCATGCAACCTGAAATTTGTGTGCTGATGGCACTCAGCCAAGTTCACAAAACAGGAAATCAGGAAATGTCTGCTCAGGATGAATGATGCAACATCAGGCTTCCATGTTAATGTAGTTCTGTCTGTGGAACTGGGCTACAGTTGAAGGTACAGGAAATTTCTATCACAGGTAATCAAGGTTCATAGCACACCCCCCCTGTCACATTTCTTCAGTCCATGTTCACTGGATAATTCTTCAACAATAAAAAAAAAAAACTGTAATATGGCTATTATTCTAAAAAAATCAAAAGCAGAAGCCCACAGGAGACCACGTGAAATGCTCGAACCATTCACAAAGGTTCACGCGATACAGTCACCCCTCTGCAGGTATAGTGTCGCCGTCCTCAGCAGGGATCAACAGGTTTTAATTAGCTCCACTGTGTTTCCTCTTCACTTATTAACCAGTCAGTGAAGGACAGTTGTTGGCAGGGTGCTGATGGGTGGCACAAATAAACATACATAATGACTGATACCAAAAGGCCAGCCAGATGTTACCCGAATGATAACCAAACAACAAAACACCAAAGCTTTGAAAGCTTTGTAAATTTACAAGGGTTTTGATGTGTCAAAAGCTGCTGAACATCAACAGGAAGTGGGGGAAATATGTTCAGGAAACAGAGCTTGCAAAGTCAACATTAGCTAGACTGCTGAGTTAATTTTTTTTTTTTAATATAAGTACGGTAATAAGTAATAGGATATGTGACTTTCAAATGTGCAACTGTCAGCCTATTTTTCTGGCAGATGCCAAAGTCAGATGGTTTTGTTGGCCTTTCCTTTTCTCAGGAAAAAGGACAATCAAATAAAGGCAACTGTATTAAGAAATATACCATACTAGTTCTAGGAATAAGAAGGTCATTATCAACAAGTGGAGAAAATGGGGTACCAAAGTGGAATAGGAATAGAACATCCCTCTAAAATGTACATAAGGGCAAGACAAAGTTTTTCCAGGGAGATGGCCAAGAGACCTACAGCAACATTACCTGGCAAGTCTTGGTCACTCAATAAAATATGACCTCAGGGTTTTTTATTCTTCACATCTGGGCTATGGGGTAGGGTAGCTAGCCGGAAGCCCCTTCATAGAAAAAGTCCAACCCCAAACCATATAGTAAAAAGTCTTGTGGTCAGAAGAGACTAATCCCAAAAGGTATAATAATTCCAGAATTGAATCCAAACTCACAGTGCAGCATGGTGGTGGGGGCATCATGCTTTAGGGCTGCTTCTCTTCTGCCAGAATTGGGGCAGAATCTTTAGGTGTCTGCTAAGAAAGCTGATTATAAAAAAAAGAATTTTAGCTTTCAGCAAGACAATGGGCCAAAGCATACACCCAAAGGAACCCAAAGATCAGTGTTTTTGAATGACCTATCCAGAGCCCTGACCTGAATCCAACTAAAAACCTGTAGGGTAGCTTGTAGTGGGCTATACACAAGAGAGGCTCTTTACAATTTTTATGAATCTGCAATGTTGTTGCAAGAAAAAGTATGAACATACTGGCAAATCAAGATGTACAATGCTGATAGTCCCTTACTTAAAAAGACTTGCACACTAGATTATTTCAATTGTTTCTCTAAAAAGGTTTTGGACATGATTTGTCTTCACAAAAAACACTTTACTAGCAGTATGTTGACTTTACAGATCCAGTAAACATTAAATCTGAGTCATTACCGTCTTATTATTGAGACATAGGTACTACCTACTAAAGCAAAAAAAGAGTTCTCAGACCAGAAAATCTCATCCTACAACACCTCTCTCTACGAATTCTAGTAACAAAACCTGCAAATCGTCCAATTTGGATCAGTGACTAATCATCCTACTTGAAACATCTGCAACACACATTCATACAGTTATCTAATCAGACAATCATTTGGCAAAGTTCACACCAAATGAAAAAAGTGTGATCTCTGTGCCTTTGACCATGGCATGGGTGTTGGTACCAGATGGACTGGTTTGAGTATTTCGAAAACTGTTGATCATCTGGGAATTTCACACACAAATACACTGGCAAAGAAAGCAAATGGATTTGGCGTTTGTGTGTAATATTCAGTATGTGAATCCTCTCAGATGAAGGACAGAAACTGTGTGCTCTCTCTCAGGGATCACTTGAGCTCGATGGCCTTCACTTCCATTGGTGGTCGCTGCATTCCATATTTGCATAAAGTTAAGCTTTTCTCGTCTTTGTCACACTGCTTGTGTGAAAACTCTCAAATCCAGTCTACAATGGTCACTGTCGTGGTGTCATGTTACCAGTCTCCAGCCAGCCAGCTTTTACTGGAAATTAATCGCTTTATCGCTGGGAGTTGCTTTGTGTGTGAATGTAATGAACAAATCACTGCATAATTACAATTTTCTGCATAGGACAATGAACTTCTTCAGTCTTGAATAGGCTCTAGCTAGAAAAACAGCAATAATCTCCGTTTATCCTCACGAGAAAAAAAATTCCCAATTAACAATATTTTGTTCAAGATCTAAGTTGAAGCCTGAAAAAATAATTCCTATTTCTCTACAAGAACTACTGCGTTCGAACCACCAAGCAACTTAACTTATGAGGCTTTCCTGTGTGAGGTAGAAAAAAAACCTTGCCGCAATGGCAAACTATAGAATATGTGCGTGTGTGTGTTGCCAGTTCAAGACTTCCTGTTTTACATAATATGTAAATTTACAGAGCTCCTATAAGTGACACAATGCTTGTATTTAAATGTGTCAAGCACACAAGTAAGTGTCACACCTGTTTACCTACAAGGTACTGAGCACAAACCCATAATGACATTAAAACTAGAGGGAATAAAAGCCAGATAAATGTCTTAACCAATTCATTAAATACATATTGCAACTCTAATCTGAATAATATTGATATTATATCTGGTTAGAACAGCACCTGTTAAGGGGTGATATTTAAGGCAGCAAGTGAACAATCAGGTCTCATTGTGTTGGAAACTCTGACACGACTGGGGCAGGGCATCTCCAAAGCAGCAGGTTTTGTGGGGTGATGACAGTATAAAGTGGTTAGAACTTAGCAAAAGTGGTTCAAGGAAGGACAACCGGTGAACTGGCAACAAGGTAATGGGCCTGGAGGAGTGAAGGTTGCTGTCCCATGTTGTCCGTGCCTCATCAGGTCCAGAGCTTTTCTGGCAGCACAGTGAGGACCTATGCAATATTAGCTAGGTGGTTTTAATGTCATGGCTGATCGGTGCATGCTGCTCATTTGTCTCAACACAGCTTCGACAACAACTGGAAGCAATTCATAAAAGCTTGGGGTTTCGTTCCATTAAATAATTCATGATCGGATTCATGCTCAGGTTTGGAACGGCAACATATTACACCTTGCTGATTTGAAAGCAGACGAGACGCTTGCACCGACACACAAAAGGTTCACTGACCGCGGTGAGCCCATGAAGGTCATTTATTCATTTCGTTTATTTCTTTCTTTCTTCATCAGTCGTACACGAAATGTTTTTTCAATGCAGGTCACTGATACAGTAACAACATCTTTATAAATGTAAGGCTAATTTCTCACAGAATGTTCTCGAAGACTTTTTTAAAGATTTTTTAATCGACAGATATTGATTAAATCGATTTTTTTAATCGACACATATTGACCATCATCTAAATCAGTAAATGAGCATGAGATTGCAAAGCAAACTACTTTGTAAAAAAACACTTATGATACTTCACTCATGACCCTACTGCTGAAAAGATGGCTTCCTCAAACGTCATAAACCTAAAACAGGATTTACTGTAAACGTGTGCCCTAAATAAGCTTGCGTGCTGAACGCTATTCATCTTCCTGCATAGCCTATTGTGCAGAAGTAGGTCAGATAACACATACTGTTAGGAACAATACAAATTGTCTCCTTTATGATTACGCACTTAGACTGTATACAGAGAAAAAGAGGCTTAGGTTACAGCTAGACAATTTACATTCATATTTACAATGACAATATATTCACACTCACCCTGAAGGCCGCAATATTCTCTCTCTCTTTTTTTTCCTCTCCACTAAAGCACAAGTGGGTCAAAACCACACATTCACTCAGTCTGCATTCATTCTTTTGCTCTTACGTCCATACGGACCAGGAGGAAAAGGTTTATTCATAATGGAACATAAAACAGCACTGGTATTGTGGCATATTTATTTATTTATTTCAACAAACAACTGAATTTGGCAAAGGTTGTACTGAATCTTGTGTGAAATGCTACAAAACCACTGAGAGTTCTCAAATTTGATGTGTCTGAAGCAGAATAAATGGGCAAGTGTATCAATATGAGTGATTTTGACTAGGGACAAATTGTGATGGTAAGACAACCGAGTCAGATTTTTTGGGGTGATCCCAGTATACAGTGGTTAGTACCTACCAAGAGTGGTCCAAGGAAGGACAACCAGTGAACCAGGGGCATGGTCATGGGCAATGATCCTGGAAAAACCGTGGGTCCTGGCATTCAGAAATGAAATGAAAACCAGTGGAACCTCGGCATAAGAATTGAATTCATTCTGGAGAAGTGTTCTTAATGTTCTTAATTTGTACTGAGATACGAATTTCCCTTAAGAAATAATGTAAATGCATATAATCTGTTCCAGCCGCCCAAAAATATAACCAATATTAATTTCTAACACTAGAATCATGTTTTTGCATATAAAAACAATAAATCATTTAAAAAAGACATGTAAATGAAGAAAAAATAGGCATTAAACCTCACTTAACCTTACTTAATTTATGATTCCTCTTGGCATATGGAAACAGCTCTTATGAAACAGCTTTCGCTGACTGAAAAAATTTGTAAACTGGCCTCGCTTGGCTTTCCACTGAAGCAAACGAGTTTTGAACAGCTCCCGGACATACGTGCAGCTTAGCCGCTGTTCAGTTCGGTTCATTCGTATGCCAAAAATGCTTTGTATGCCGATGCAAATTTCTTACAAAATTTCAGTTCTTAAGGCAAGGGCATTCATATGCTGAGGTTCCACTGTACTAGTTTTTATTTTATATGCACACATATTTAATAAATCTTTTGTTAAATATAATCACTGTGACTTATTCGGGAGGCCACTTAGCTGTCGGATCGCTTGTGATCGTGTTTTGTGAGTATCAATAAACATAAAGCCTCTTTAATCGGCATTCAACGAATCCAGATAAGCAGGAAGATCAGCACATTGAAAGCCTTTGTAAATCCGATGGCAATTTTTACTACACGACTGATAAATCTCACTCTCACGTTAACACACACACACACACTTCGAAAGCAATGCAGCTCTGATAAATCAGTAGCAAGGGTTTCCTGTTTCACAATGTTCAATCCTCCTCTGCTGTTAAAAAGGTCAGTAGCTGATAAGGTGTAAGATTACAGGATCTGCATCATACGCAGTTCTACTAGCATAAGGTAAGGATAAAAATAGATAGGATAAGGAATTATCCCTTAAAAATAGATAAGGAAAAAAAAGCTAAATATAGCAAACATGAACTTGGGAAAAAAACCCAGCAAAGATAAGAAATAAAACTGAATCTAATTTAATTACAAATGGTGATAGGATTAACATGATAGTGATGATTGGGAGAGAAAAAAGACGTATAACTTGCTTTTGGTTAGAATTAGCAAATATTTTGTTGTAGTAAGTTGGCCTTTACTTTAAAAATGGACAAAATAATAAATAATAATAGAATAGAATAAAATAGAAAATAATAGAATAAAAAAAAAGAAAGAAAAAGAAATCCAGGTCTGTCATCACTAATATTACAGGTAGGCTGATTTAGGAATACACACACACACACACACACACACACACACCCCAAAATCGGACCTGAAAATTCTGACTTAAAATAAATAATTTACAATTTCCAGTCTACCTCACAGCAGCCCTGTGTGCTTTTCCCGTCTCACTCAAGCATTCTTTAATTTTTAACAAAGTTATGCTCTAACTTTACTTCTTTGTAAAAAGCAAAGGCATTTCTTATTCAGCACAAAGTAAGCAGACGCAGCTAGCAAAGCACAAGCCAACTTTCTCTTTTCCCGATGCACTGAATATTTTTTAATGGATTATTTGTGCTTCAAAAGTGCTAGCACCTTCATATTATTTTAGAAGTCTAACAATAAATCGATTCTCAGCAGTCATCACTTTTGTTTTTTCCCCTCACCGTACCAGTAGTTGACGTACACAAGAGCGTTTCCTGAGAATCCACATTTAACATTACTGGAACTGAACAAATCTAACATGCAGAAACACTGTAAAAGCATTTTTGTCCAGCCCCGAAGCCACAGAGCGCCAAATAACGCTCATGATTCAATCACCAAATGCAACTAAAGTGATTTAGTCGATAACTGACAGGCTGCGGGCTGAAAGCCTCGTCCTCCGGGAGCTAAAATGTCGATTGTCGCGCTAAATGTATAAAAAAACCTCAGAGTGAAGCATTGGCATAAGGACGGTCATCGCTTTATGGGGCTTCGGACAAAATTCAAGAAGCAAGCAGAGTTCTAGGGGGCCAAGCACCAAGATGTATAATTGTAAATGTGCTGCAGTTGTTGCCTAAGGAATCCTGGGAACGCGGAGTTATAACTTGAGGCATTCAGGAACGATCTGTAGGATGTCAGATCAAGGAAAGATCTGGATAATGAAATTGGAGGCAGGGTTGCATTGATGCTGTGACCTGTGGAGTTGCCTGTTCCTGTTTTTTCCTACTCTTTCCTATTGAGACTGAATGAAGACCAAATTTAGAAGAGGATTAACATTTAATCATGCAACTGTAACCTTTGACTAGTATGTAGCACTGAAAAGAAATGTGTTGTATAGTCTCAGGTCATGATCCTTAAGCTGCTTACCAAGTTTTGCCTTAGTGTTTAAAGTCGTTTCTGTGATGCATCATAACAACCTGTTTGGCGGCTTAGCTTTTACATTCTTTGGACCATTATGACAAAGCATCTAGAGTATTCACTATTCTTAAAGAACATTTGTCCAGGTTTGTCTGAAGATGGTATCTGAAAAAATTGTGAAAATAATTTGTAGGAGAACAAAATCCATCACTGGCATCATAGGGTAGATCTTCAATCTAAACACAGGGATCAAAAGTTTTGAACATTAACATACTTCTCAATTAGGGCGAAATTTCGTCAGAATGTTTTTTAGATCCTCTCCAATCACTGTGCCAAATTTTACAACTTTTTACCAGGCGGTTCTACGGGTCGCCATAAACACAGACGAGGAAACAGCAAAAAAAAGGCTGAACAACAATAAATAAAATAAACAACAATAAATAAAATAAAACAGTTTTTACCTACACACTTTTAGTCCCCTAAATAAAGCTTTTCCATTTTTTCCAAGAAAAATTAGCTAAAAATCTAAAAATAAAACTTTCTAGAAGTACGGAATTGAATTTGGTTATTTATAATTATTTATACCAGAATTTGATTCTGATTGGTCTAAAGGTTTTCCAGAATTTTCACTTAAACAACACAACTGAATTTAATCCAATCACTGACATGCCGACGCTTCCTTTCCGAGACATTGGTTTAAGATTTACAGAAGGAGTCGAAACACGTTGTTATCGGACAATAAGTTTTCCAAGGCGGGAAAGGTCACAGGACTATCCAGGTTCTTGGGAACATGATGAGCTATGTTTATAAAACAACTTATAAGAACAAACCTGTTTTGCAGGCGTTTCACATCGAGTGTAACAATAAATGAATAAATTACACAATTAAACAATATTAAGTGCATTTCTAAGTAACTGAGGGCAAACTGAAGAGGGAATTCATTCCAGTATCCTGCTTTTGACTAATTTCCTTTAACAGCACAGCTTGAGGCTTTTACGGCTTACATATAAGATACACTTTATTTGCAATTTAATGACAAGAATTTTTCTAAAATTAAAAAAAAACATGCACACATTTTTGTCATTAAACAAAAGCAAATAAAAATACACCCATTTAAAATAAACAGATGAAAGCATTATGTAACTAAAATATTGTTTAATCATCTTCATAAGGACCTTGATGACAACAGTTTGAGTAATTTCAGTGACCTGGCCACCAGCAAACGTTCAGAAATGTGTAACTAATGCAGAATTATAGAATTATAAGCAAACTAATTGGGGCCAAGCAGAAAGGGGGGTGAAGGGGGACATGGAGAACGATGGGGACAGGGGGAAGACTGGGTAGTGGGGTATTTAAACATCTACAATCAATAACAGGTTTCTTTGGGAATTCATTGGCGGATTGTAGGAAACGTCTCTCTGAACAGATCCAACTGAAGCCCCGAGTCAGACAGAATGAGAAGCACTCAGCTTTCAGGCCTGGAAATGACTCAACCCCCTCGGGCCAGCTCACTCGCGGCTTAATCAAATCAAGAGCTTTTAAAATATCGACATTAAAATGCCGTTCAGCTCGAAGCGCCAAAGTGCCGGGTCAATGGTTGTGCGGGGCAAAAGCCGCAAGACAACACCAGAAAGACAGACGCGTGCCTTGTGTATTACTTTTACACACTTTTATTAATCGTGCGTAGGAAGATTAGGGGGAAAAAAGTTCAGAAACTCAGCATTTGAGTGCCTTTGGGATGAATAAAGTATCTATCTATCTATCTATCTATCTATCTATCTATCTATCTATCTATCTATCTATCTATCACTTCGTTGCATCTTTTCAGAATATTCACAAAATTTGAGAAAGCCAAAAATCGACTGGTTGTTTGTTTTTCCAGCGTGTTTTTTGTTGCAATTTATGGGTTAACGCTTCAATTTTTGCTGCCCTGGAGACCATACACTGCCAACACACACACAGCACACACCCACACCCTTCCACACACACCTTCCATTCATCTCTCTGTCCGTTTTAAGGCATCGCTGCTGCTCGTAGATTTACATAAGCTCTGGAACATAAAGAGCTCTGCTGTTCCTGTGTGTATTAAGAGAACACTGAAAAAGCATGCCTTCCTCTGAGAACATATTCATCCAAACGTTTCTTGGGAGAGAGAGGGGGAGAGAGAGAGAGAGAGAGAGAGAGAGAGAGAGAGAAAAAAAACACCTCACAGCTTCAGAACATCTTCAAAATGACGTGCAAATGATCTGTTTTCCGTTACCTCAGACATAACCACAAAAAAAAAAAAAAAAAACTAAAATCACTTCACTGTTAGGTTTCCATCCCTCTGCATCAGTTGAACTACGCTCAAGTTGCAACGCCAACTTGGCTCTTAATCGCAAATTATGTCTACCTGATAATGACAAATAATCCAAGAAAATAAAGAAGAATTACTCAAAGATTCGTCTTTTTTTTTTTTTTTTTTAACAAAACGTCAAAAGTTGTGTCCCAAATATGACATACAACACTATGCTCTTACATTACACACTCCAGAATCTAGTGTACAGTATGCTTTTTAGAAGGGTTAAATGTTGGAAAAATAAATCCATCAACACACGGGAATTTAATGCATATGGTAGGTAGGTAGGTAGATGGATGGATGGATGGGTGGATGGATGGATAGATAGATAGATAATTTATTCATCCCAATGGGAAATTTACAACTTCCAGCAGTATCCACAAGCATAGGTAATAAAGTGATAAATAAAAGCCTCACCCCTTTTACGTACGCAAAGATGTGATTATTGAACGCAAGAAACGCCCAACATTCCCTTGTTTGAGTGGAGTTTTAAGTGCGCACTATATATACACACACTACAAATCTGATGAAGAATAGGGTGTAAGGATGCGATTTGGATATGGCTGACGACATATGAGGAAGTAGAGTAAAAAAAAACACAGACCAATTAACACACAGATGACTGAATTATGTCAAGAGAAACTCCAACAATGGCTTCAACTTTCCACACCCTAAAAGCGAAAGGAAAAAACATTTGCATTTCGTGTTAAAGAAAGCACCATGTTGCTGCAATTGGATATTAATTCCAAGCGTCTCATTTACAAAACATTCGCATCAGCCGAGAGTTCACAGTCCGGAGATTTGCTTTTCACAGGTGATGTGCAAATCAGCCGCTTGGATAAAAAAAAAGTGCAGGTACAACCGAGAAACCTCAGGTAAGACCGGACAAGGGCCACATTTTCATTTTCTCCACATGCTTAATAATCCTTACCATTTACAGAATACCTGAGCGATCCGGAAGAAATTGGGGGATCGTCTTAGCGGTCCCTGAAGAGCAATTTAAGAAACGCTGCCTTAAGCAAACCTATCCGACTTCCTGGTCCAGGTGATAAGATTCAGAAGCTCTTTCTAATGAGCTGAGGAGCTGAATCAGGCGTGATGCAGGAGAAACGTAAATATCATCCGTCTCCACTGCACCGTATGGTACGGCTGGAAAAATCTCATTAAATCCCCGAAGGGACGTGTTAATTATCCTACACGTGTGCATGCACCTGTATGCGAGGTGGTAATTCAATTCGTTTTAATTGTAGAGCGCTTTTTAACAAGCGTCTTAGAAAGAAATATTCTTCTGATTGACCACTGTGATTGCGATGACTGCATCAGTGTAAAGGTTTAAAGGAAGGAGGTTCAGTGCGAGAGATTGGGACGGTTTTTATTATGATCACATGACACAAATCTGTGATATCTAAGTCAGGTTGAAGCAAAGATGAGAATCAGATTTGGGGCAAATCTTTTGACCAGCAGTGAAAAGTCCAGACGATTCAAGCAAAAGTGTATTTTCAGAAGAACTGAGGGCTTCATGCCTTTATTATTGCCACACATAGTTTACAGCACAGTGGAATTCTTTTCTTCGCATATCCCAGCTGAGGAAGTTGGGGTCAGAGCTCAGGGACAGCTATGATACAGCACCCGTGGAGCAGAGAGGGTTAAGGGCCTTGCTCAGTTGGTGGTGCTGGGGCTTGAACCCCGATCCTCCAATCAACAACCCACAGCTATCACTGCCCCATGTTTCAGCACTGATATCAAGACTTTCTGATTGTATGATAGATGAATAAAGCTTCTGAATTTTGGCACAAGCTGGTGGAAAGTGGATTTCAAGTCAAACACTGGACAAAAGTTCAAGGTGAACGTTTTCCTTCGTTCATTATTTGCTTATCAAGCACTAGTGAACTAACATCATGTCATGATCGGACATCAGATGGGATCGGAAGCTTATCCCTCAAGCACTTTCACACACTTTCTTAAGCTTGGGCTTGTTTCGGCAAGGTGGGAGGAAACCCAAGCACACAGAAGAAACCCAAACAGACACTAAGCCCTCGTCAAACCGGTGACACTAAAGCTGAGAGGCCAGGACAAGAAACACTGCCCGAGATAATGCAGCACCTGCAGCACTGCTACCACACACATCCTACACACTGAACATGAAAACCTGGGAATGGGAAAGATCTCATAACCACATGGCGATCCACAGTGACAGTGACAGTGATGTGACGTCCACCTGCCGGCCTGTATGTGGCACGTGATCGTGCACATACATCATCATCATCATCATCATCATCATTCAAAAAGCATCGTCTTATTTAGCTCACGTGAAAGATGAAATCCTCCATGCTAAAATCTACCTTTAAAAGACAATACAGGGATTTAAAGGGGGAAAATAAAGATGTGTGATTTGGCTGCTGATCAAACCATCAGTGTGCCTTCAGAACCAGAAACGACCTGAAGATCAATGACAAAGATCAACCTCGAGCTCGTGCACAGGTTAGCTCGAAATCAGGACGATGTTTAGATATGTATTTTATTTACCCAGATCACATTTGATTGTCGGGGATTAAGCGATACAGGAACAGGTTCAGTAGCACGATGGTGCTTGCTGTAAGGCCAGCGATAGCAGCACCGCAGCGCGGAGCACACACACACACACACACACACACACACACACCACTTCTCATCTCACTTACCTTCCTGCCCTTGTTTGATGATTAATCCGCTACGATTCAACGCCTTGGGTCGCTTCAAAACCAGGAATAAGCTCTCCTATGATCGGCGCGAGACGTGCTACTGCTCGTGCGTCTCTCGTTCAACGTTCAACAACATCACGGGGAAGTAAGGGAGCGTGTCAATTTTCGTAGTTAGGGGCAGAACGAGAGGGTGGGGGGTTGGTGGGTAGGGGGTGTGCTCGCGTGTGTGTGTTAGGAAACGGAAAAAAATGAATTAAGGGATCGGGTCGATTTTCTTAACAATGAACAAAAACGGAGACAAAAAAAGTAGACAGCTTTGTGGGATGTAGAAGACATTAGTGTATAAAAATCAGAATGGACATTATTGTGACATTATTGTAGGTATTTTCTGCTAATGTTCTCTTAAAATTTATTTTATTCCTAGTCTTATGAAGCTATTTAACGTGACGTTATACTGTATGGTGGTGTTTGCAGCACTTTAGATCAACAATGGTTGTGCTTTATAAATAAAATTTAACTGGTCTTGGTTTATATTGTGATGTTTACATTTTACAGTTTATATTTTTCCACTATTAAATTGTAATAAGTAATATTTTATACGTGTAATTAGGGTAGAATTCAGAGAGTCAGACATCCTGATAGTCTGTGCAAAACCTGGAGTATACGTTTCTAAGCACCGTTGAAAAATCACGATGTGCCCTAACCCAGTGTTTAAAAAACACAGAGTGAAGTGTTTGTGTTTGTCGCCATCTGCTGTTCGTTGTTAAAATTGCATTTCTAAAAAAACAAACACGCATCTGTAAATGAAAACAGCAGTAACACGTTCTTTCCAATTCTGACACCAAACAGTTAGTGCTTTTTTGTTTTCTTTAAATAAAAACTGTGATGTTGAGGCCCACAGTGTGCTCTGCCTTCAGTTTAATGTAAAGCAGCCCTATGTAGGAGAAATACTCCTCTGAAAATTTCATGGTCCATATTAGCTAAGTGTTTTAGATATTATAAGAGACATATTACAGAAGGAAATGATATTGTGTGTGTGTGTGTGTGTGTCTGCACATGTGTGTGTTAGTGTAAAATTGCTTACTTCATACCGTTTTAATTACGTCATTAAAAAACCTAAAGAATTTTGTTTGTGGGGTCCTATAGATAGATGACATTAAATGGTGGTGTGATGTCTGTAACACAGAATCTGTTTCTTTTTTTGCATGATAAATCCTGATAAATCCCACACCTACACACAACTCCAGACAGCTTTCTAATTTTTCTTCCTCTGAATAGCAAGACTACAGATCATTTGGTGGCAAAACACATCCACACATCATGTTCCTGTAAAAGGCCAGATCGTCTCAGACCTCTACAAATAGAGCAGCGTTGGCATCAGAGGAAGCAACTAAGAAATTCTGAAACTTGTGAATATAGACAAATACACTGTGTTTAACAAACTTGATTAAGTTGATATTTATTTAACAGCTCATTTTAGCACAAAGCAGGTTAAGACGACCAGGCTGATAGTCTGGTGTGATGGGAACTGGTGTTATAATGGGCCTTTTCCATATCTCTGGAATTGTGTGTAAATCAGTGGACCTTTGAAAAATGACCACTGATGCAGGGATTTTATCAGAAAGATGTTCATTTTAATTCTGTCCAGAAGAATGATAAAGTTTCTTTAATGTGATATTTTATTGAGTACAGAAAGCTTCCAGGCACCCAGGTCTTTTCATTTGTTATTAGTTTTTTTATTAGCTGCCCTTGGTTTAGCAAATAATTGAAAAACCAGATAATGAAAAAACCCTCATTCATGACTTTAATGAATATTAACACGCTTGACTAGCGCTACCTGCTTATTCTGAATCCTACCACCTGCCTGTGATGTGCTTGATGATAGAAATAATTAGCCTGATATTTAGCGTACACAGATGAGAGGCTGTTGTCTTTTCACGGTTAAACATATCAACAGAAAATAAAGATTCTATCCAAGCTTGAATAATATGTATGATTCAAGGACAGATCCCTGTGGCTCATATCCAAAATGTTTCCAATGACAAACAGAAAACTTTTTAGAGAAGGACAATAATCATATATTCATAGACTAGCCTGTATTAATGCATTTAGCTTGCTAACTAGTTGTTGTTGTTCCTTCTGCTGCTCACTGTTCACGGTCGCCACAGTGGCTCATTTGTCCACGTGTTTCGATTCGACACAGGTTTTTATATCGGATGCCCTTCCTGACACAACCCTCCCATTTAATCCAGGCTTGGGACCAGTACTGAGATTTAACTCTTCAGTAGCTTGATTAGCGCCCTGCCCAGGAATTGGACCCAGGCCACAGCAATGAAAGCACATGATCCTGCCACTGGACCACCAGGAGGCGTAAACTAGCATCTTAGTATATGGAAAAAACACAGGACTGACCAGCACTCTGGAGCTTTTACTTATCTATAAGGATACCTACTTCATTTAACACTTCTTCTTCACCCCTGATCTAAATAATTTATCCAGGAAAAACTGGCACTATAACAATGCCAGTGTTTTGGATCACTTTTGTTGAAATATTCAACATATTAAACTTCAACTGATGTCTTAGCCTCAAGAAAAGTAGCAGTAGGTCTATATTATCTATGGTTCACCAGCTTGCCAGTGGTTTGATGTGATATTCCACCCACTCCATCTGAAACACTGACATATTTCAGTGGGGAATAACAAAATCCATTTTGCCTTTACAAGTATGTGGTCCTTTTTTAAAATATGAAATGAAAGATGTTGAAGGATGACATGTCTTCAAATGAGCACCTAGTTGTCAATCTGTGCTGTGGAAACCAGACTGCGTGTAACAAATCCTGAAGCTGCTGCTGCTCAGAAAGGGAACAGGCTGCGTATCAGATGTGAGGATTTCAGAGTTTTCAGAGAACTCAATGTAGATTGAGCATAGGTGTCTCATAATGATTTTCTTTATCTCAATAAATGCCTTTCAATCAGGGATGGACAAGAAACATGACAAGCATGGGGCAGTGGGGCTCAAGTGGTTAAGGCTCTGGGTCGTTGACCGGAAGATCAGGGGTTCAAGCCCCAGCACCGCCAAGTTGCCACTGTTGGGCCCTTGAGCAAGGCCCTTAACTCTCTCTCTGCTCCAGGGGCGCCGTATCATGGCTGACCCTGCGCTCTGACCCCAACCTCCAAGGATGGGATATGCGAAGAAAGAATTTCACTGTGTTGTAATGTATATGTGACAAATAAAGGCTGTTTCATTTCATTTCAAGTCAAAGCTCCATAATATTTCCCAGTCCTGTAGAGTCCAATTGCACAGACAATTGCAAACATAATGTAACACCACAGACTTTGGCTAAAAATTAGTCTACGCCCTGCAGTAAACACTGAGTCTGACTAGTATCTTCATTTTGGCAAGTGTTTAAATGATACACATTGTAGGTACAGTGGAACCTCAGTATACAAATTAATTCATTCTTGGAGGTGAGATCTTATGGCGAAAATTCGTATTTCAGCAAGTAAATGCAGATAATCCGTTCCAGCCACCCAAAAATATTACCAATATTACCAATTTCCAAGGGTCAGGGGTCCTCACAGGAAGTCATGTCACCAAGCTCAGAACAGCCCACCCATGCCACCAATCTGTCAACAATCTGTCTGAAAAATCACCTAGCTTTTGAACGCATGCTGAAGGCAAGTTTGTATCGTGGGTTGACTCTTTAGAAACAGCTTTCCCTGACTGAAAAAAAAATTCGTAAACTTGAATTGGTTGGCTTCACTTGCCTTTCCACTGAGGCAAAAGAGTTTTGAACAGCTCCCGGACGTATGCGCAACTTAGCTGGCAAATTTCTTGGAAAATTGTAGAGGGTTAATGGCCTTTTTCAGGGGCCCAACGGCGGCAGCTTGGCAGTCCCCGTTCTTGAAGACCCGATCTTCCGAGCAACAACCCAGAGCTTTAACCACCTAAGCCAAAGGGATCTAAACTACTACTTCATGTAGACCAGGGATGTACAACCTTATCTACAAAGGGTCGGTGTGGGTGCAAGCTTTCATACCAATCAAGCACGGGCCACACCTGATTCCACTTGTTGAATCAACTGATCTTGGCTTTCAATAGGCTCAGGTGTGGCTTCTGCTTGGTTGGAATGAAAACCTGTGGATAAGACTGGACACCTCTGATGTAGACCAAAGTTGACAAAAGTACATAGAATAGAAAAAATATTAAATCCATCTATTTTCTGTTCCACTTATCCTACAAAGGGTTACAGGAAACCTCCTAGTGACGAAATTCTAAGAAAATTCTTAGAATTATGACATTTTCTTAGAATTTCCCCTTAAATTTAGGACTAAATCTTAGTAAAGATAAAAATGATTCACAAAACATCTTAGCCCTAAAAACAGCTCCTAAGGTAAAAATTGTTAAGTGTAGAGAGGAGGACTTTTAAGAGGCTTAAGAGTTTCTATAGCAGAGAACAAAATGTTGGAAAGAAGAAATATTCTCCAAACCCTGAAAAATCGAGAGTTAATTGAACGCTACAGATTGGATCACGATGGGATACTGTTTGTGGTCGAACTTATTAGAGATGTGCTCACATCTCCCACCCAATGTAGTAATGCCATAACGCCAGAAATGAAAGTGATTACAACACTGAGGTATTTGGCAACTGGAAAAATGCAACAGTGCAGTAGTGATGACTTGTGTCTGTCACAACCTTCCATCAGCAGAGTAATCACATGGATGCCAGGATACTGTCTGAGAGTGGCCTGAGATAGCTTTTTGAAGGACATTATGTGCCAGTTAACTGTCATTTGTTAGGGGACAGTGGATATACATGCAAACCATGGCTCCTCACACCTTACCTCCACCCAGACCCAGGATAACAGCTAAACTACTACAGGTACCTAAGCAGTAGACTAACAGTGAATCATTGTGTATGAAAATAAAATGTAGTTACAAATGTGCTTGAATATACTACAAACAAGAGATATGCTATTTAATCAAACATATTCACATTATTGTTGAGTGCATTAGGCCACCTTAACTTGTGATGTCTTTTGCACTGACTTTTAGAGCCCACAAGAAAACACACTCAGTAGATGAGCAGGGTATTGGCCAGCTGAAGAGGAGATTTCATGTGTTGCGTGGAGAAGTGCGTCTGTCACCAGCTAAGGTCTGCAACGTCATTACGGCCTGTGCAGTGCTTCACAACATCTGCAAAGCATGACAAATCCCAGAACCTCTCGAAAGCAGCCATGGTAACGCTGATGAAGATGATGGTGATGAAGATGATGATGATGAAGACACTCAGTTTACCCAGGGGAGAGACATGTCCCAGAGTGGGATTCGTCACAGACCTCAATTTACAAATTTGCATTTTAGGTAAGTAACAGTTGATATAATATCCAAACTGGTGTCTGTAGCATATTGAACAAACATTCCATACAACTGTAGTTGAACACAATTGCAGTTATAAAGGCCACGTGACAGTGATACACTTTTTATTTGTCATTCTTCTTATATTTTAGCAGCTCAATTTTTAGCTTATAATACTCCTTAATATATAATAGAACTTTTTTGTGCTGTGTGATGGTATCAATTTCAATCTCCAATTTTCTGTCCAGCAGGGTGTTGGGGTAGCTGGAACAGGCAGGCTTATCTGATACACTGGTTGAGGCTGAGGGTCGCACACCTGTGACGTTGGCAGCCCCGCTTCCTCTGACAGCTCCATGCTGCAGAAAATGCGGAAAACAATTCTTTTATTTATTGTTTTGTTTGTTGTTCACATGCGAGAACACAAATGATGGCACATGGTCTATATATTAAACAGCATTTGATATTTCTCTTTATTTGCCTATTGCCTACTTGTCCTACCTGTATTCCCCTGAGCTGTCTGTGCCTTCCTTCAGCACAGTGACAGATATTTCCGAGTGTCCAAGTACATTAAATACAGTTTCCGCTACCTGAGACAGTTGTTTAGCGGGTGGTCCTCCACCGAAAAACACAGTAGCTTAGGTGTATAGTTCTGTAGGCATATTTAACCAAGCCAGATATGGTAAGAAACTGCAATATCACTCACCTGTGCTTGAAGAATCCCGTTTGTGTGCTGCAATCTCCATCCTGGCTTAAGACTGCAACACATACAACCACTTTTTACATTCCTCGCTGGTGCGCACAACCAGAGGGAATGAGGAGTTTATCTGCTGAGATATTTTCTCCCACGTCTGCCTCTTTCCTTGAGCTTTGATGCCGGAGCCAAATTCACCTTTTAAAATTGCTTTATTTTCTTCAACTAACTGAGCTAAAAGTAAACACTGCGCTTCTGTCCAATTTGATTTTCTTGTTCTTTTACTTACTTCCATCTCTCTTGGATTTTTGGCTACATACCATTCAAAAGTGCAACTTAAATAGACTGCCCTGCAATCATGTAAATTGGTAAAAGGTGAGCCAGTAATAAAATCAGTATGGTAAATAAATGTAAGAACTTAAATATAGTAACTACTGAGTGGAAACTGGTTGCTTCAAAAGTAGACACATTTTCAACATTTGGATGTTTTAATTAACTTAAGATATTTAGCCTATAACAGAAACTTTGCATAAAGTAGCCTGCATTCGTGATTATACAATTTCTTTATATACAAACATTATGATAACACTGTCCATTCTATTATCATATATTCTATTTTCACAAAGAGTGCATTTTAAGACCTTTACAGATTTTTTATCAACCAATCACAGTCCTTGAATTGCTGCGTCAACCACACCTCCTCACTAAGATAAAGGTTTTTGTACTTTCCTTACTCAGAGTTGCTCTGATAAGTGATTTCCTAAATCACTTTTAGTCTAAGACTCCCAGCTAGGACTTTTTAGGCTAAGATAGGAGCTCTCTGAGAGAATTTTAAGAAGCTTTATGAATATGGGCCCTGGAGTCTATCCCAGAGGACTTGGGGAACAAGGCAGGGGACTACCTAGTTAGGGTGCCAACCAATCATAGGGCACAAACACTCACCCATTCATACAAAAGTTAGAGATTCTAATCAACCTCCAACTCATGGATGTGAGGAGGAAACCGGAGTATCCAGAGGAATCCCCTATAGGACAGGGAGAACATACAAACTCCATGCACCAAAAGAGGAGGCAGGAATTGAACCCCCAAACTCATGCCAAAAGATACCAAAAGGAAAAACCAGACATATAAAACATTTTCTTAGTCATCATTTTAAAACTGTAACAAAGGAAGTACATCTGAGGTCCAGTGGGAGGCTGTGGCACAACCTCAGTGCAGTCACGGCAGAGACAGTCACTATTAACCTTCGGCCAAGATTGTGAAACAGACAAAAACTGAACTGAAGAGACCTGGGAGCAGAGTACTGGCACAGTAGGTCAGAGACGTGGGAGGATGCTGGAACATTAAGAGCTTTAAATACAAACAGTAAAAGCTTAAAACGGATCCTGTGATAGACAAGAAGTTTGTGCAATCTTGTCAAAACAGCTGTGATGGTGCAGGTGAGTAACCTTGCAGATGCATTTTGAGCAATTTACAGATGAATTGGAGATAACAAAATACTGTAAATTACAGTAATCAAAACAAGGTTAAAGGTAAGCATGTATACTTTTTCCAAATCCTGGGAAAAGAGGAATGACTTCTTACCAATGGGTTGATTTGCCAATCAAACTGGAGATAACAGATAAAACACCAATGCTTGTGGACTAACATATGTATTGTTCTAGGCTTTGGATGGGCCAAATAGAATAAGCTCTTATATGTTGTTATTTACCTGAAGAAACTGTTCCTCATTCAGGATTTATTGTCACAGGAAGATAGAGCTGAGTGTCATCTACATAATAAAAAATATCCTGCAGACCAGCCATGGGATCAAGGTGTGCACAATGAATATCATGAAGTACTGCTTCAAATACAATACTGAGGTCTAACAGTAGAAGGAGACCAAAGTTTCCAGAATCGACCGCAAGTAGCAAGTCATTTGTCACTTTTAACAAGGCAGGCTAATGGTTTTAAAACCAGAGGGAAAGTTAAAAAAACAATCATTATTCTCCAAATGTAGCCATAGACCACATAGGCCTTGGAGAGAAAAGGTCATTTTGAAATTGACCAGAAAATAATCAAATGTCTTTGACTCAAGATTTGGCTGCATTAACACATACAGTACTGTACAGTACCAAATATAACACAGGTGTTTATGACTGATAAGATGTTCTGGTATGATATCTCAGGATGTGAGGTAGAATAACATCATGAGGGGTTATAGTGGGCTTTATATGGGTAATTAAATGGAAAATGAGACAGGATGGAGCTGATTAAAATGCAGCAGTGCCCCCCAGGTCTCGCTAGTCTTTATGTATTCGGTACTTTTTGGGTAATTATTGCTTTGTGGGACAAAATATTATTATAGAAATTAGTAAACCTGAAGTTACAATTTACTTGAAAGTGTTATTTGATATTTACCGCAAATACTCCTTTGGGAAGAACAGAAAAAAAGGAATGGAGTTTTTGAACTTTGAACTGATGTTTGTTCACACCTCATGTGAGGTACAGTTCCCTCCTTCACCCTGTGTGAGTGCAGTTTTAATGTTCTCCCTGTGCTTCGAGGGTTTCTGTTTCTTTCTCAGTTCAGAGACATGCATTATAGGCTGACTGTCCATTGTGTGTGAGTGTGTGTGATTGCCCTGCGATGGGATGGCGCCCTGTCTCACATGCTTTGTGTCCAGAGTTCCAAGGTAGGTTCCAGGCTCCCTGTGACCCTCTGCAGCACAAACTTTGAAATTATAATGAACATAACTTCTCAACAAGGAAGCTCAAGATCTCCTTAATGTTACAGAGACACCTATAGGAAGACTATTTGAAGTCTTTAAAGGAAGAAAATCCAATATATATTCTTTATGTGAGTTGTTGAGGCTTCCACCAGAACAGCTTGGCAGAGATTTGACAAATCTCTGGAACAGTACTGGAGCGATGAGCAGGAGATTTTCCAAAAGATGTTCCCTCAGGTGGTGTTTCGATTATGCTAGTGTCTAAAAAGTGTTCAACTGGGATGAGATCTGGTGACACTGAATTTCATAGCATATGATTTTTATCCCCATGAAACCATTGAGTCATCCCTCATACCTCAAAACCTTTGGATGAAAACATAACTTCTTATTCTCTTTTCTCTAACTGTTTGATTTTTCAAACTTTGACTTTTTAGATGTGCAATCTCTTTTTCTAAAGGGTAAGATGATCAAATGGTTAGCTGGTTAAACTGTTTCACAGTTTTCAGAAACATGGCAAATGTGTCTCTTTTGTGTTCTTATGGCTCTGCTTTTGCACTCTGCACTACTTCAGTACCTCCACAATCTGTTACCTCCTGTCTCCTTTAATTTGGACCTTTCCTGACTTCCATTTTTTTCTTTTGCTTCTTTATACGCAAATATTCTTCCATGTCTCCTTCCATTCTGAAGGCTCCTGATTTCTTTTTCTGCTGCCATCTCCACAAATATTTGTACCTTCTGCCAAGGTTGTTAACTTCAATGAATTAAGAAGGAACAATTCTTTAATTCACACACGCCCTTTGCACTGAATGAATCTTGTGTTCCAATATTTTTGATTACTTGAAAAATTGGTGTGTTCAAACAAAAGCTGAAGTTTCTTCGTTATTTAACACTTCTAGAAATACAGGAAATGAAAGATGTTATTTTGATACTGTATATTATCTAGTTTTCATCTTTTAATCTCAAACCCAAATGCCTCCAGGGTATAGCAAAAAGAAAAGAATTGTCCGTACTGTTCCAATACTTTTGGATCAAATTGGTATATTCATCAGAAAGAAGAATAAAAAGGAGTTTTGTAACACATATACTCCCCAAGAAGCACTGAACAATATTAAGGCTGTATGGGATTTTGCTAAGGTGGAAGCTATGGAGAGCCAAAGTCTGGAAATTAAATGTGGAAAGTAATCCAAGACCGTTGGAAAAAATCTACCAAACTGTCTTTCTTATTTTATGAAACTTTTATTATTTGAGCATTATTTCATTTGCTGTCAGTCCCCAGGAGCTTCCTATCTTGATGTACATCTGCTCTTAAAATGTTTGGGTTTTTGAATGCTCTAAAGTAACTGAGGCAATGCTTGAATTCTTAAATTCTTCTGTTTTCCAAACATTTGCCGAACAGTACCCTGGCCAGGATAAAGCAGTTATCCTGCTCAGAACATTCTTCTTATCATTATCCTTGAGTTGTTTGACATAACAATTTATGATTCAACTCAAATCACTTGTCATTTGCACCAAAATACAACAAAGTTTCTTTCTTGCATGTCATCTGTCTAGACTACATGTAACAATGCAGATGTAACAAGCTACAGCTGCATATGAAACACTATCATCACCAGATTGGCTGGCATGATCATGTCAGGGATAAACAAACGGGTAAAAACTGTGATTTTACAAATCTTCTAACAAAATGTAATACATTGCAATCTCGATCAAAAGTCATTATGTCATTGGAGAACCTTTTGGGCTAGGAGATGCAGCACTTTATACTCTCAGTAAACATAATTTTTTTGAGACTGACGAGTGTTTTTACCAATTGCAACTCCAGGGTTGGGGGCTCTACCAGTGCTTCTGGAGTTTTCTCCAGGTATGCCGGTTTCCTCCTCCACTCCAAAGCATTGTAGGCTGATTGGCATCTCTAAATTGTCCAGAGAGTGTAACTGTGCCCTGGATAGCATTCCGTCCCCTGAGTCCCTTTGGATAGGCTCCAGACTCCTAGCAACCCTGCATACTGTAGGATCACTGGTTCAGAAAATTAGGGCAACTTTGCCCTCCACTTCATTTTGCATAGTTTTCTAAGTATTTCAATCCAATCTCCTGTCAGTAAGGCATGACTTTTGGGCAACTAGCCCAGATCATGAAAAATGCCTCGGTTGAAAGTAAAGTTTTGACTGATATAAGAGAAAGGTCCGATATTAAAGGTCCTATCTATTAACCATGACCTAGATGCATATGGTTTTCACTGTGTACTTCTAAAAGGTGAAAGAAGCAGTTAGAGTGGATAAGTGGAGTAATGTAATTGTTGTAAAATGCAGTTATTCTCACTTCCACAGATCAGAGTAAGCAATTAGTCACACTGGTATGGCGTTTTCGTCCATGTGCAAGTACTCCGGCAGCAGTGTGATAGTTCTGCCTCTGATCCCAGCAACAAAGAACGATATTAAAAGCAGGTTTGCAACAGGTGCCACGGTCTCCATAGGGCCCTGATGAGAATAGCATTAGGGCTGTCTGGGATCTGTAGACACAGAAGCATATAAAAGCAAAAGTCAGGAAAAAAACTTTGACAGGTTCTCTGATATTCCTGGTACAAACTGCCAGTCTGATTTCCTTTTAAAACTGAGTCATTCTTGAGAAATTTTCATTTCCTTGTAGCCGTCAGGACTCTTGAGGGTAACATCTGCTCTGAAAATCTTGTCGTTTTTAAATGTTCTAAAATTATCGTGCTAATGTCAAGTGTGGTAGGATTGAGGAACATCACTTCACTAGGTCTGTGTGCCAGGAGAAAACTTCATCAGACATAGCATGTATGCAGGCTTCCAAGCCTCAGGGGTTCCTCTGGGTATTCCTCCCCCAGTTCCAAGACATGTGTGGTAACCTGATTAGTATCTCTAAACTGTCCATGATGTGTGTGCAAGTAAATCCTGTAATGGGTTGATACCCAGTCTAGGATGTCCCCCTCCTTGTACCCCGAGCAACCTGGGACAAACTCCAAGCTGCTCAAAAATGGTTTATGATCACCTGATCCTCATTTCATCATATTCTCAATTCTTAAGTCTTTACACTGGGAAAAGGAACCAGAGTACCCTGAGGAAACCCCTAAAGCAGGTAGAATATGCAGGACTCAAACTTCCAATCCCAGCTAACCAACATTCACAATCCAAGGACTATTGATGAATTTATTAGCTAGGCCACCAGGCTAGTACAAGCTCTAGTGTGTTGCCCTAGAGCAAATGAACAAGTATAGGATTTCTCAGATCTATAATATCAGGAATGTTTTAATCAGCTACCTATTCATATTTGTGTCTATGGGCAATAGTGATTTGAATGCATGCTTGTTGTAATCTGGAACCTGTTTTTTGGTACTTCTTTGCAGACCATTTGCAAGTTTTCACCTCGTCGGATGGATATTGATTAGTTTCCTTGGTGCATGTCAGAAAAGACAGCCTCACAGATCCAAGGCCATCAGACCCAAAGAAGTTATTCTGAAAATATTCTTTAGGTCTTCCTACTTTTAAAATATGAGTCAACTTTGAATATAAATTCAATGCTTATAAAAAAAGGTTTACAGTAAATAAATGTACAAATTTATTACATTTATGATATATGTTCAGTACATTGTTGTTTACACAATGATTTTTACCCAGACCAATCATTTTACTTCATACATGAGCAAGAATTAATATAAAAATGAAAGTTTTGAGAAACCTGTGCAAGTTTCTGTTTGTTTCACTCATACACCATTTAGCACTGAGATTGCATCAGCTTGTTATGTCAGTGCTGTCAAAATTCTGTGTTTTTGCAATCTTTCTGTGAAGAAATGTTTCGGACTCGCCTTTGGCTAAGCTGATACTTGCATGTGAAATACTATTTTTGAGACCCATTAGTAGCCTTGATTGCCTTGGTTTCTTCAGTAAAGACGATTCATACAAGTATCTGAGCAAACCGAGTTGTCCTGTCTGTGTCTGGATGAGAAACAATGGCAGGTTTTTATGAGTCACTGATCTTTTTAACTGTCAGCTGTGTAGAAAACACATTTTTAATTTTATTATTTTTTTAATTCAGCCATTTTGAAATGGATTTTCTCAGACGCAGCTCTTTGTCAATAGCGTTATGATTTTACTGACAGTAAACGATTAAGATATGGCTATAACTGATGTTAAAAAAATCCATCTACTTCATAAAGCAAACCACTCACATAAAACACAATAAATATGTTTGTACTGAAATATGTGATATGTTTAACAATTCTAATATTTTATAATTTGCTGGTTGGTAATGTAATTTTATTATTCCAAGCGCTGGTTTCTCAGAGGTATATTGATATCACTAGAGTAGTAAACAATAGTGTTTATTAGGAGAAAAAAAATCAATGTTAAAGAGCATGATGGTGAAATTAGCATGAACGTTTAAAGCTAATGTAAATGTTTTCCTAAGTAAAAAAAGAAGCTGAGAAATTTACTATATCTAAGAATTCCTCTGATGACCACATTTTACTTTCTCAGTGCATCTATAGGAAGCATTGTGACTCCCAGGATTCTAGCCTAATCTGGCAACCGCTCAGCTAGTGACCATCAGGTCTTGCAGTGATTGATTAAATCTGGTACTTTCATCACATACATCAAAAACCATTGGAGAAAGTAGAGGTCTGAAGAGGAAACAAAAGATTATAAGACAGCACTTATCCCAACACACAGACTCTTTTTTCCCCCCCATCACCCCTCATCTGGCTAAGTTACAGCAGCATGCGCTGCTTTACAAATAGACTAGCAAACAGCTTCTTCTCTCAAGCTGTGAAACTGCTGAACTCTGCTCTTCTCCACACAAGACAACAATATTCTTGCAAAAGAACAGTTTTTTGGTGAACCCATGATTATGGTGCCATAAAAAACATTCTGTCAGTCTAAGAAAACATTAAATTAGCCATTCAAAAATGTGCTAATCTATATATACACCCCCCACCCCCAAGGTTTGTTTGCTTACACTGGCTGCATTTGCTGTTAAATGAGAAAAAGGTTTAGAGTTTAATTTAAAGTTCGAGAATACAAAGTGTACACAACATGTAGCAAACTAGTATGATTGACATCTCTTTAAACTTTCTGGAACATTCCAAAACAAAGTCTGATTAGTCAGTTGTCATAATCAGACATTAACGGGAATGTGGATTCTAAAAAGCCTACCTTTTGAAGCTTCCTGTTCTTTTTTGTCCCAAATACCTTGGAAAATCTAAGCAATTCTGTCAAGACCTCAGGAACAAATAAACTGGTCCAAACACTCCTTATGATCAACTTCCAAACAACCTGAGGTACCCTGAGCATCTGTGAAAACATCTGTATGCACACAGAAAAATCTTTGTTTAGATAAAAAAAAGACAGAAGTTAGCCTCCAGGGATAAACAAACTTGCATCTGATGTGGTTCACTGAACCCCAAGACTACAGAGCGCTACAAATCTATGTCTTGGAAGGAAGAAATCTCTGCTCCAAACCATTAAACAGACAGTGTCCTCTGTGTGTAGTGTCCTCTGATGAAATAGATGAAAAATTAAATAAAAATGACACTGTTGAGTATATTATGAGGTTGTGTGAGGTTTTTAATTTAATCCCTGTGGAGAAGCATGGTGGTGGCAGCATCATGTTGTGGTGAGAAATAGGGAATCTGGGCTGCACTTCAAAAAGTAGAAAGAAAGATTAATTAGAAATGCTAAAGCAACACCCTAAGCAAGCCAGAAATCTCAAATGATTGTAAGCATGCTTGTAAAGTTGTAGCTCAAAGATGATGAAGTGATTGGATATAAATATTGGAGCCTGATCTGAGCAAGAAAACCCCAAACCTTCCTGACTTACCTCATTTCTTTCAGGAGGAATGCCATTTATTATAAGATGCTTGAGGAAGGTTACCCCAAACCTTAGTTGTGTAAGATGCATGTATATCATAAAAATATACAAATGAAATGCGTTCGTACTTTAAAACAAGGTACCAATCCATAGCATAAAGCAAAAACACGACATTTCTTTGAAAAGACACTTCCTTATGCACACTATAAAAAGTGTAGTATTAAGTGGTTTGGTGGTTCGACATTAATAGAACCCCAAAATGGTTCTTTATACACTACCAGTCAAAAGTTTGGACACATCTTCTAATTCCATGGTCTTTCCTGATGTTTATTTCTTTCTACATTGTAAAACAATGCTGAAGGCGGCCGAAATACACAATAATCTCATTTGAACAGCTGATATTGAGATATGTCTGCTACTGATGCTCTGTAAAGCCTTCATAATGGCTCTAATCTGACGTGCTGTTAATTGGTGATTTCTGAGGCTGGCAACTCTAAATGAACTTCTCCTCTGCAGCAGAGGTAAATTTTGGTCTTGCTTTACTGGGATGGTCTTCATGTGAGCCAGTTTCATCATGGTGCTTGATGGGTTTTGCAAATGCACTTGACAATACTGTTCTTGCAAGAACTGTTCCAGAACACCTGACCTTCATGTCTTAAAATAACAACTGACTGTTTTTTGTTGTCATTACATATGGATTACTTAAGTCCATGTGTGTTATTTCATAGTTTTGAAATCTCCAGTATTGTTCAAGAATGTAGAAAATAAATCCCTAAACAAAAAACATTGAATTAAAAGGTGTGTCCAAACCTTTGACTGGTAGTGTATATTATGAAGGGTTCATTGAAAAGAACCCAATGATTAAAGGGTTTCTATCGATTTGAATTTTTTCACAAATTTAACAAACTATTTGATATTTTCCTGAAAGAAGTCATTCATAAACATGTAATTTCATGCATGTTATACACATAAGGACAAAATTCCAAGTATGCAGTCTTTGAATTCTAGAAGCGTTTTATTATAATGCTCTCTCAGCATTCTGCATAGTACCATTTCCTTTGGGAAAAGGCTCTATCGGCTAAGTACAGAAACCCACGGCCATAGACAGAACACCAAAGACCCTTTTTTTAAGAGCTAACATGATAAAATAGTTAGCTCTTTATGGTACCAGGTAACCCACAGGGCTGGTAAGCAGTTTAGAGCTCAGTGACAGGATTCAAAGAGAAACATGATCTGTATTTTTTATTCCAAATCATTTGTATCTGTGGCTCTTGAACCAGCTGGTGAGACGTCGCACGCTGCGTTAATGGACCAGTTCTGAATGTGTTTGGTGCATGCAGACAGCAGGGATAATCATAAGCAGGTTTTGATTAGCTGATTTCGATGCTAGCAGACAGTAATGCACAGATGCCATTTATGCACCAAACATTTCATTGCAGATGTTCTTTAAATTCTTTCTGGCCCATTATCCACTGAAAAAACTTTCACAAATGTGTACAGTAAGTGGCTGATGTAGTAGTACCATGATGAACCAAATTACTAACTAGTTTAATGACAAATGAAAGAAAATTATAAATTTAACCCTTCCATTATGTGCAGGGTCATACTGACCACAAATATTTTAAAAGATGATAAATTCCTCAATTTCTTGTTTAATCATTTCTGTACCATTTGACAAAATAAAATATTATGACAAAATGGCTTTTACTTTTTAACTGAGTACAAAACATTTATTTGAGCTTCACTATCCTCACTGATTTGGGTCTAAATGTGTACAGAATTTTTCAAAAATATAAGATGTTTATGAATTAATCTAATACATTCAGCACAAGGCAGAAGGCTTCAAGGTTTAGAATGCATATTTTTCAGAGAGGTTAGAGACATTAGCTATGTTTGTTTAGTAAATCAATACATTAAAGGTCAGTAATGTCCATAAAAATCAGTAATAGCTGCTCTTTTAATGCTTTCAGACCCTAATGTTGGGTTTTATTTATTTATTTATTTATTTATTTTTACACTGATTGAAACAAAATTGTCTTCCACATCCCAAAAGACAAATCACATGACTTAAATGCAATTTTTTCATTCTTCAAATGAGCTGTCCTTTAATTTCAAATCATATTTTAGACATTTCTGGAAGCTTCCACGCACTGCCGAGTTCTCTCACCCAGACCAAACCCTTTTGTTTCAGCAACCAAGGCCTCAGACTTATTCAAGGATCTCAATGAGAAAGAACAGACTGATTTTTTTTGGGTCGAATCAGATGTAATTGAAGAAAGAAAAATTGCACAATGCAAAACAACAAGTGTGTACAGATATTTTACTGTTAGACAGATGAATTAACTGGCTGATGGACGACAGTTGTGTTGTTTTTTTTTATTTGTCTTGTCTGCTATTGTAGACAAACTAGCGCACAGTCCAAGTCTATTTAGTAAATGCCATTTTTTGTCTATTGTTCTATTGATTTCTATTGATTTTTTTTTGCAGGACTACAAATCAATTGTCTAATTTACATAATACAATTCTTCAAAACATGAACTTCCAAAGCCTTATGCTATAACAGTCAAAGCTATCGTGTTTGTCACCTTGTAGATTAGTAACTAGCCAAGTTGAATCTCTCTGTCCCATTGCATTCTGGGACTTCAAGTGTTTAGTGTTTACTGTTTTAACATCAGATTTCTCGTTAATGTGACGTTAAATGTTGCTGGTTAAAATGGTGAGTAAGAGAACAAGCTCTTGTTCTTTTGTTTTGAGTAGATAAAGCTAACTTATGTTTCAGAATCACAGTTTTTTTTTTTTTTTTCTCCTGTTAAACACTGTCATATCTGTACTAGCAATGGCACATATGCTCCCTGGCAGTTTTTGACCTATATTCAGTTTATTCATGCTGTTATACAATTATCCAATCACGTGTCATCAGCAAAATGCATAAAATCCTTTACATACCCATTAACAGCTATAGTTAAAGGAGAAGTTCACTTCCAGAACAAAATTGTACAAATAATTTCCTCATCCCTTTGTAATCCAAAATGTTCAAGTCTTTCTTTTTCAGTCGAAAAGAAATGATGTTTATTGAGGAAAACAGTTCAGGATTTTTCTCCATATAGTGGACTTCAGTGGTGCCCATGAGTTTGAACCTCCAAAATGTAGTTTAAATGCAGCTTCAAAGGGCTCTAAATGGTCCCAGCCGAGGAAGAAGTGTCTTATCTAGTGAAACTATTGGTCATTTTCTTATAAAAATAATTTTTTTTTATACTTTTTTACCACAAAAGCCCATCTAGCACTTGCTCTGGGATACACGTCCACAAAACTATGTAATCATGTCGAAAGGTCACGCATGACGTAGGCAGAACTACAGACCCATTATATACAAAGCAAACATGCAAAGACCAGGGAAGTGCAAATAAGTCAAACGCTCTACTAACAAAAAGGTACAACAAGAATGTATGGGTGTGTTGATATCCAGGTGCAGAGCGGATAACCACAGCTTCAATCGCTGAAGATTTTTTAAAGGAAATTTGTGATGTTATTTCCAAGCAGACTTTTAGATTTCCACATCCAGGGTATACACACGTATAACTATAAGACATATAACTTTGGAGCGGTCCTCCTTCTCCACACTAGTACACACTGAGTCTGTAGTTCCGCCTACATTGAAAGGTCATGCATGACTAGAATCTGACGCAATGGACACAAGTCCTCCAAAAACATCAGCTGCTCTTTTTCCAATCTTGAATTGTCTTATTTTCACTGAAAACCTGAGTGAGACAGAGAAACGTCATTTGGCATGGATATACCATTAGTTGGCATCACCTAAAAGCAAACAGATTTTCTCACCAATTATGACCAGATAATGTACTGGAGGCTGCATTTCTTTTCCACAACATTAACTTCTGGGCTCAAGTTACACAAATTGCTGTCACGACTTTCAGTAGTCCGTGACTACAAATTATTGTGGCTTGGGGCCTTGTAATTAAAACTTATGGCCTTGATATATTATTTTTCTGCCTCAATATGTTCATCTGTAGCTTGTCCGGATTCAGTTTAGGAGACAGAGACAAGTGCAAATTTTTAACATATAATGCAGCGGAAACTGAATTGAAGAAAATCCAAGGCAAAAGATGTAGCAGGATTATGGTACACATGGCAACACAGGAAAACAACACCGCTTGACAATAAGATGATGAAGCACTTATATAATGGTGCTAATCAGAGTGAAAATGAGGCTCAGATGCAAGAGATTAGGACGTAGTTAATAAATGTAGTTTATACCATGATGTAGCCAAGCATTATATAAAATAAAATAACCATTAAATAAAATAACCACACTGTCATTTAAGTGGTTCTGTAAATAATGCAAACAGGACAATATATCACAACAGCAAAAGCTTTACAGATTAATTGCAATATCATGTGTAAAGCAATACAGTATGTAAAAATATAAGATGTGTGCAATATCGCGATAAGTTTTATTTAGTTTGCGTGAAGAAGCCTGTTTATGTGGAGGTGGGTCACGTTACTGTAGCAGTAATGTTAGTGGATTATGACAATTCTGCTGTGCTGCAAGATTTCAAATGCCACACCTACTGTTGCAGCATTCCACCCTGGACATGAGAAACTTATTTACTCCCAGGGAAATGGCAATACCACTGTTTCATGCTTGTGTCAGCACAAAACCTGCTCCCTAAATGAGTTCCAATTCCTTGGTTAGAGTTTGTTTAAAGCTTGGAAGCATATGCATCCATATATATATTTTTTTCTTTCAGCGAATCCATGTTTGGGGTGCTGAAATGTGCATTTTATATTTGGACATTTCATTTCTTCTTTACAATGCCATTTTGTTCATTAGTAGCATGTTTTTTAAGCACAAAACGTGGCATCTTTAATTAAATCTAATTGTCAGCATACAAACAGGATAAGCTGTTGTGAATGACACTTCTTCTGTCTTTTATCACTATTGTACATACATATTTGGAAAAGTAGTATCAGTAACACACACATCAATCCAGGACTCACGGGTTCTACTGCTACATATATTGTTAGGACAAGAGTTTGTGTATCCAAGGCTGATGTGGAAGAACTCAAGTGACCCAAGCTCTGACCTCAACCCCACTGAACACCACTGAGATGAATTTCATCAGGGATCAGGAATTCTCACTCGAAATCAGTTTCTGATCTCAATAAAGCTCTTGTGGCTGAATGAGCACAAATCTATACACCTAAACACCAAAATGTAGTGGAATTCCAGAAGGGTGGAAGTTATAATAAGAGCAAAAGTGGGGAGCATATAGGTAAACAAATTGGTGTGGTGATGGTCAAATTACATAGATTACACTGATTATGTGTATATTTAGATTTTAACGTGTTCCATATGTAAAACCAAGTATAACCTTGGATTGTCTGGATTGTAATTTGGGGTGTTTTCTACATATCAAAGTGCAAAATATATTGGTCTTGTTGTCTACAGAAAAGGTTCATTTAGCGTCTGCAAGAACAGCGAGCGCAAATTTATAGAAACGATGGGAGGTTTCCACTGAAACATACTGCGAGTTAATGAGGCAGGATGCAAAACTTCAAAAGCTTGGTATACGATTTATTTTGGGCAAATCCAAAAAGAAAAAAAAAACATCCAAGTTTCCATAGCAGCAGCTCTGGTAGCAAGTATTTCGGTATAATAACTCAAATAAACATTTTAGCAGGTCTTCAGGAGATATGTATTCCTTACTGCATAAAATATTAATTACTGAATAGTTACTGAATAGTTAGCTGTGATGTGTTGAACAGTATTATAAAGTGTTACCCTTGTGAAAAGACCTTTTTTTCGTTTACTTGAGGAATTTCCTTAATGACCAATTCTACTTTTACTGATGCAAATGATTACTTCACTAGCTGTACTCTAGATAGTACGTTTTAGACACTTTCCACCACTATTTGGATCGTTACCATGACTATACTATACTATGATGAATATTTTCTGAGCATTTTTTTGTCTCTAGTAATATTGTGTTTTCAAAAACACTCTGTTTGCAGATGTGTCTAATTGCTATATTCTTCCCTTCCTCTGTCATTGTTATGCATGAGGATCATCTTCAAATGGAGCATATCCTACAGATGAACCACCCACACTGACTTCTAGATGAATCAGTTACAATATTTTTTGGAGGTATTGCTTGCAGTGGAGGTCAGAACTCAGCAAAGAAAAAAAGATAGTGGAGAAGGATTCACTGCTAACAGACCACCTACATGGAAATGCATTTCACAGTTACTATAACAATCCAGTTTATGAATTAAATTATATTTACTTCAATGATAGTTACCCAGCATCCTTTCTGTTGGCTTGAAGACATTAAGGACATGATTTATATTGTAATAGAGTAAAATTATTAGTCAATATCACAACGTTACAAAGAACTTACTTTTTACTGATGATGCAACTATCTATTGAACATGGAACTGGAATATTCCAAATATTGCATAGGGGTGAAAGGGTACAAGTTGAGTCAATTTTGTAGGAAAAAGCTTTGGAGAGAATTTCAATAGTGTATGAAACTGTTGCATCTGGTTTTGTCTGTGCTGAGATGTGGGATGTGTCTCGACACATCGTAAGCAGAAGTACATTACAGTAAAAAAAAAAAAAAAAGCTAACATGACATTGCACTGACTTGTCGTTTTCTTCAGTCAGGATCGCAATATTAATCAAATCTGTTCAGAGCCTGAAACTTTTTTTTCATTGGAAGACAGTGTTCATGGAAAATCTCTTTTTGTAGAGGAGACAGCATGGCCTCATACTGTATTCATGAGAAGTCGGAGGAGTCAAATTTTTATTTAGTATGTCGAACGAACACTGAACACCTTTGAGATTAATTCCATCCCATCGTTCATTTATTTTCATCTTTTATTCACATATACAAGCCATTGGTAAATCACCAAAGTGGTATATTAAACACTTTGGTACATTTTTGCTATGCTATTATACAGAAATAATCCACTTAGGATTAACTCCAGGCTATATCACGCTACCTTGGCATGGATGGTATGAAAGCACAGCCCATAGTGTATGATACAGTAATGCTGATTGACAAGAGTTCATTAAAATACATTACCATTTTTCTCACTTTTGCTCATATGGTTTTATCAAGGCGTTTCATAGAATTTGATATAGCATCCACACAACATCCCTCAATGGCAGGCATGAGTCACTATGCAATTCACACAAAATCTGAGTGACCTGTCTGTATCAATGACGGTTAAAATCTGTGCTCTATTGTCTGCTGTGTGGCTTTTGGAAAATAACCTCTATAAAAGAGCATGGCCAGCTGGTCTTGTCCATATAATGGAAAATAATGGGATGATATACATCCAAAATAATAGAGATTCACATATCTGCAATCTAGCTTGAATTATCAAGCCTCTCCATCTCAGTCTTTTTGTTCACAGTGCATTTAGAGTAGCGGGAGTGTAGCCAGCGAGGGGGAGGCGTGGGACTTTTGCACATCGCACATGCCCTGAATTGAGCCTGTGACTGACAAGTGCAAATCTCAGAGGGGAAAAAAAAAGGTGACCCATCCAAACACAATTAAACTGTGTGGGCCAGAATCAGAGTGAAAGCATTGAATGAATTGAATGGTTCTTTTTATAAAAATGTAGAGACATTCATATGAAGTTATGAGCGAGGGAATTAGCTACATTCAGTAGCAGTACTTGACACGAAGATATGAAAATACATATTGTCCATGACCTGGCATAAAAGTAAAATTACCAAGTAACTCAGATTGTGTGTCAGGTCATTTTGCACAATGTTAGTAAATTGTATATAATACGTTTGCACTATTGGAGATGATGATGTGATTGAGGATATAAGTTTATGTTTAGAATTGGGACAGTCAGGGCCATTTTTTAGCTATACGTGGTATAAGAGGTTGCTTAGGACCTCCGAACCACCAGCCTCTAAAAATCCATCCACCCATCCATCCTTATACACTAACAGGCCACTTATGATGGGTTCACACTGCATGATTTTCAAAGTCATCAGATCATTGTTGTTTTCAAATTGCATTACTAACTAGGGTAGCATTCAGTCTCTATGTTCACACTGCACGATGGATCGGCGACACTGCATGACTTTACAATAGGAAGAATCGCCAACAACTCTGTCTGGTCCATAAACTGCGTTTCACAACCAAACATACGCAAGAAATGATAAGGAAATAACGCAAGATCACACATGAGATCAGAGTTCTTGCGCGAGACTGGAAATGGTACCCTGCAAAAAGTTTGCGATCCAAATGTTCAGTGCGGGGAACAAGGATTGTGCGTTCTGTATAATTGAACAAATGAATAATTTTGCAATGTGCAAGCAAATGTGCAAGCAAATGTTTCTGCTTTATTTCTGTTTGATGCTATTGTAAAGCTTATTTATTCTGATATAACTATATTTAAGACATTTTTTTCTGATAAAAATCTATAAACTCTGTAAACTGTAATATTGTGCTCCAACTAAAGCTGATATGCTTCATTATTTATTATCGATATTGCTGATATTGTGGTCTATAACTACCCGCTGTCCTGTATCTCGCTCTCTCATTGGCTGTAGGTCATCACCAAGGTATTTTCCAGTCAGAGTTCCTTTCACACTGAGTGACTTTGAGTCACTGACAGGTCCAGATATTTAGCATGCCATATATTTTGCAGGAGTCGGCAACTCAGCGGTGGCTCGGTCAGCTTGAGTTTTTGGTCATTCACACTGCGTGATTGTCACTCGCGTGCACAAGCTTCGATTTGCCTTGATTTTGCAAAACTAATCAGTGACTGAAAAATCGTGCAGTGTGAACTCGGCATTAGGAACACCAGGATTTCCAGTCACCGGGCTCAATTCCTGAAGGTATGGATTCCACAAGATATTAGGAACATTTCTTCGAGATTGTAGTCCATGTTGACATGACTGCAATCACATAATTGCTGTGTGTTTGTCCTCCATCCATTTATGCTGTGAATCTCCCATTCTGGCACAACATTTTATCATGATGCATTATCATGATAAAAGTAGGCCATAGGAGATCCATTAAAAGATGCATGTGGTCAGCAGCAACATACAAAAGGTCTATAGCTTTCAAATATTTCAAACAGCTTGATTGTTATTATGGGGCCCAATATGTACCAAGAAAACATTCCCTAAAACATTATATCAGCAGCAGCGTGAACTGTTGAAAAAATGCAAGTCCCGTAAATGGATTTATGCTGCTGACACCAGACTCTGACCTGCAGCAGAAATTAAGATTAATCGGACCAGGCAACATTTACCTTATGTCCAGCCATCCAGTTTCAGAGAGCCTGAACCAAATGTAACCTCAGGTTTCTATTTTTGGCTCACAGGAGTGGTCTTCTTACTCTATTAAAATTATTCTTTTTATTAATACTACCTGTAGCTTTCATTAGAATAATCTTTTTGCCTTATTCTTTTATGAATTTTGAAGGGATAGATGATGTTATAGCAAGTAGCTCATCCTAGCATATAAACAGTGTTGATTAAAGTGGTAAATGAACTACCACTGACCTCTGATCAGGGTTTTGTCTTCTTGCTTTTGTTACTTGAAATGTTGTGCAGGTTTTACAGCTTAACAGAGAGGCACCAGCTTAATAAAGTTCAAGAATGTAGAAAGGACAGTAGACGCTTGATGCTTATTAACTCCCTCATACTTAATTCTGACAAGACAGACCTACTTGTACTAGGACCACATGCAGCTAGAAGGAAGCGTTCTGATTACACGGTAATTCTGGATGGCCTTTCGGTTCCATTATTTGCAATAGAAAAAAAAAAAACCTTCGCTGTGATTGTTGACGCCAGTCTTTCTTTTGAAGCTCACATAGATTGTATTAGGACAGCCTTCTTTTCTCTCAGACATATCGCAAAGATAAGAAATATACTGTCACAGCATGATGTGGAAATATTAGTTTGTTTTTCTTTTCTCCTAGGTTAGTTTATTGTAACGTCTTATTGTCTGGATGTTCCAGTAGGTGCATAAACAAGCCTCCAATTAGTCTGGAATGCAGCGGCAATATTCCTTAGTGGAACTAGAAGATATGACATATCTTAAACACACTGTTTAAATACCTTTTGTGAATAATGCATTCTTGGATAAATGTGCAGATCTGTACACAGATTCACAGACAGAGTATTAAGGTGAATGTTTGAATGTTTTCACCCCCCCACAATCATGCATTCACTCAGGTTTGGTGATGGTATAGTGGCTGGCTGCTTTATGTCCCAGGAAGCCCTCATATCTCTGTTACATTCTGGCTCTCCCTTTTAGTTATCTTGTTATAGATAATCTTGCCAGACTTCCTTGCTGCTTGCACTCTTGCAAGCTTTTCTCTTTCTCTACACATGATACTCCTGAGATACCAGTGATCTTGACCCCTTCTGCTCTCTGAACTTGATCTGATGTCCACCAGATGAGGATGACTTCCTTGTGAGTCTGTTACCTCTCAATGTTTCTTCCTCATCATCACACAGAGTTTTTTCCTCACAACCCTCACCTCTGGCTTGCTCAAGAGGAATAAATAAATCCTGACCACATGTATTTCTATAAAGTTACTTCGTCACAATGTTAAAACTGTTATACAGAACAAACTGAATAAAATTTGTATAGCATGACAGTGGCTAGTTTAACTTTGTTGTCTGTAAGTGTGTTTCTGGATTGAAAGTAGCTTCAGGGGACTCCACTCATCATGATTAGTCTACTTCAATGATACATGCCATATGGCCTCACTTCTTGCAATAATGGCAAACTACAGAGCTAAATTTGTAACTGCGTGGGCTGTCCAGGCCACTGCAACCAGAGCTCATCCTTCTGTACTCTCACCTTCTGAATAGTCTTTTGACTAATGTCGTCTTTAGTTGGTGAATCTGTCTGAGGTATTTAAAATAAACATGTATTTAATTACAGAATTCATTTAATTACAACTACTGTATATGGTGATTATATAAACATTTTTTAAATGAATAAAATAAATAATCAGATTAAGAATGTATGGAATATGTTTAAATGTTGGAGAAATATTTATGTGCATTTCAGAAATAATCTCCAGTTTCTGTGTGATCTCTTATTATTGTTAATTACATGACAACATTTATAGTCTAGTGTTTATCCTGGCACTGAAAACACTCAGGAAGTAATTACCATTTCTTTCTAGATCATTGTGGTCCTTATGAAATGTCTTATACCATAGTGCTGGTGAATTCTTGCATCTGATTAGTCAGAAGGTGTTGGATTTTTTTTTAAACTGCAGCTCAGTCTGTAGTTTCAGTTTTGTCCCACAACATTTACAAAAAATGGATAAAACAATGTTCAGTAATTAAATACCTGGCAACCTGTTCCGCTAAAAGCATTAAAAGATGGTCATAATATTAGATGGAACATAGATGGAAGCTATCTATTTCTTTTTTAGATTTAAGGAAAGAACAATAACAGTATTGCCAGCTGTGCAGTCAGGAACTGCAGCAAACTCAGGTGGAAAGTCCCATGTTGATGGTTGACTTTTAGATGAACCCACAATAATATGCCAGTAAAATGTCAACAACAATATTAATAAAATAACAGCACATTTTCAATATATTCCTTATTTGTAACAAATTTGAAAAAAAAAAAAAAACCTTTTCATTGCTTCTCAGTGAAAAATTATTTGATTATCCTTTTTGTCTTTTTTGTTGGAAAATTGAAAGAGATGTTTTGACCATTTGACTACAACTATATATTTTACACTACTTGCCTAATTTTAGCCAAGTTAAACATATATTGATGCACTGATTCTATTCATATTTACGAACTGAAAACATTCTCCATTTAACTTGACAGAATGCCAGGATTGCTTGTAAATATAAGAGAGCATGAGAGGGGGAAGTGCCTTCCAGATGGTGTCAGTTAATATCTATACCATTAGTATGGAGTAGGAGTGTGAGAAAACGCAAAATCAGTCCAAATTTGTGTGACTTTTTGCTCATTTGTAATTCTGTGGGTGAGAAAAAGCCAGATTTGAACATATTTTTGGGTCACTAGTCATCACAGTATATCACGGCAGTGTAAAATCATGTAGAGATTATTGCATTTCATTAATTATTTTGCTCAAACCACAAAAAAGGGACTGAACATGTGGCCTTTCATGGATGGAAATGAATCCTCTGGATCCTTCTGATGTCGTAAAACACGTATGGGCTAAAAGGTCCAGGATTACCTCAAATTTATGAGCAGTGACAGACAGTGAGATTTGATAGTAGTCCAAATTGATAATTATTGCACTATATGACTGTTTTGTGCCTGGCATTAGCAGCACATCTGAGCACAAACACTTTCTCTAGGTTTTGTGTTTAGCTGAAGCTCTCAGGAAGAGTTGTGTGTATTTCTCTCATGGCTCTTGTAGTTCTTGTTTTTGGGCACTTATATTACTATTGGCTCTTACAAGTTGGGTACTTTGTTTTGGAACATAATTCAAGGAAGTGTAATGAATTTTGGTTTAAGAAATGCCAGTTAGACATGTGTTGCACGGAGATAACAGTGGACATTACAATGTGAAGCAATTACCCTTTTTTTTAGAAGCAAAAAGCATAAATATACTGACATAGAGGCAAAAACAAATTGTCTTCATATCCACTTTGGAGATAAAGGAAAAACGACTTCCTTTTTAGCATGGTTTATGTGAAAGGCTATTTCTAAATGTCTGCATATTAATAAATACCATAGACTTTTGTCACCTCATGCATTTTGGATTAAAATTTGTCTATTCAGAAAATTTTATACATGTAAAATATGTGAGCTGGTGAAGCAGTAGTAAACCACAGGGACTGGACTTCTCTGGTAATCATGAAGGGGGTTTGCCACTGCTCTGAGGGGCTTAATCAGTGCAGCTTAATTGTGGGCAATTACCATTTTAATTGAAACCGGAATGAAATAAATTTTAAAGCTCTTTTTAATATGTATGTATATCTATGTTTAATTCACACCTATGATGTCATGATGTTTCTTAAGGGCAAATCACAGCCATTTGAGAGCAGATCAGACAGCATTGCCAGCTTTACTTCAAATGATACGATCGCTTTGAAGCTTATTCTAATGGACTTGTATGAAGGATGGGTCACATAATCACATAACGTTTTGAAGAGAACTTTATTTAAGTGTCAGCTTTTTGGAAGAGTCAGTAAGTTTACTGCAACAAGAAACACTTCAGCGCAGAGGTGTTGTGCTTTCTGGTTTCTCTGTCACATGAAAAACTGTTTTTTTCTGTCTTATTAACTTCAAGAGAGAGAATATAAAAGCTTGGTGAGGGAATGCCTGTTTGTAGCTGATACAGTGAAAATACAGGTATGTGAATTCTAGTGCTTTCTTCATACTTTCTACACTAAAAAAAAGTTGAAAACAATCTCAATATGTATAGCTTCCAACCCTACAGCTGGGTAAATATTGGACAGAACACATGCTGGGGCAATTTGACACTGACCAGATTTTATTAAAAAAAGTAAAAAAAAACAAAAAAAAACATTACCCCTTGCTTTGGAGAGTTTCCTCTGGGTAGTGTACAAAGGGGTGTGTGAGCAATTGTGCCCTATGATAGGTTGTTACCCTGTCCCCCACCTTGTTCTTCATGTCTCATGGGTAGGATAAGCATTACAGAAAATGGATGGATGGATGGATGGATCAATCAAAACTTTGGCCAAATATCACAGTTTCATACAGTTATATATACAATGCTATAAAACGGACAAAAGAGATCCAGATCTTTTTACTATGTGTATATATACTCAATAACAGACCCTGTCTGGTTAGAGATTTGTAGAGAACCACATTTGGGACTAGATGATCTTTGCAATTCTGCTTTAATTCTGAGCAAGCAACCTTTTTCTCATAGCATACACACATTTCTGCCTCTAGGACTCATCCAATGATAAATTGTTTGAGTTGTTCGGAACAACAATAGAGCCATAAGCATTACCATGCTGATAAAGATGGAATCAGACTCTAATCCTTTAGGACCACAGCACAGCATTCTAAAACATTAATTATTTAGCTCATCATTTACAAAGATCATCATGGGCCTGTTTAAAAAGACAGAGAGTCACAGAGAGAGTAAATATATGCCGGATATAAGAGACAAATAAGGCAGACTTCCACATCATTGAGAATCCCTCTTTAGCTTTTTAATGCTAAAGCTATGAAATGTGATAATTGCTCAAGGAAGAAGACAGCTATCCACATCCAAAGGTTTAAGGTTAAAGCACTGATCCCATCATAAAAGGAAAGAGGCACTTGATGAATATAAGGACCCACATCAACCACTTCTAGAAATGTCATCATATGGAAATCATGTTCTCACTTTTACTCACTGCACATCTTTAATCACATGGTTTTATGCCATTTGTTTTTCACATCACCACATGACCAGAGTCATTCAGTACAGGGAGTTGCCACGAAAAGGCCTTTTGAGTGATTTCTTTGGCTTCTTTTGCCTAGATTAACACAGACCTACAGGTGAAATGAATAACCTTCAAAAAAGTCTTCAGCTTGATTTGTATATGATTATGTTGGTCAGTTAACACTTCAAATACAACAAAGGTCAATTTGTATGGCCCCAACATATTTACAGCTAATGCAGAATCTTTAAATGAAAGGATAAACTAATTAAAAATAATTAATTGCCCTTACACCTTGATGTACTGCAGTTTTAGTTCAGGTGTCCAGTAGATACGTTCCTGTTGAATTTGCATTCTGAAAAGGCAAACAAAAGAACATTTGAGAAAGGTACTTGTGGCTAGAAGGCTTGTAAAAAGGAAAGGTATTAACTTGAGTTAGTGTGATAGCGAAGGACATTACAAATGTGCCAAGAACAATATATAAATTATTAATAATTTATCTATTTACAGAGTTTTAAAGAAACTTTTGTTCAAGCTACCTGACAGCAGTGAGGATGAAGGGGTATGACTCACAGGGGCTGAGGACATTGAGAGATTCATGAAGGTTGATTGGTGGCTTACTTGAGTTCCCTGTGAGAGATCTGTATGTATGATGACATCTTTTATAGCAAAAGGAGCTGATGAAGTGTTGTTGAGAAGCTGAAGAGGATTTGCCAAAGGAGGAAAAAGATTAAATTCAGTGCTGCCATAACAGAAGTGACCCTAGGAGGTTCTAGAGATGACGCCGAACCCCAGGTCCGGTTTAATATTCAGAATAGTGCCAGAGATATTTGCATGGCAAAGTGAAGAAGCAGAAGGTGCCCTATGATCAGGGTATGCTTTGCATGAACAGGCAGTCATTAGACTGGCATTTACAAAGTTCTGATGAAGGACACAATACAAGGTAAGAGGAGCAAGGTTTCATAGATTTGTCAAACTTTCACCACAATGCTACAGACACAGGGAATGACAGACCAAAGCCCCACCAGGACATTTCTTCTATAAGTTGCAGTGAATAAGCAAGGTATCAATTAGCCCATATGTTGTACATATGACAGTCGGGAATGAGAAATGAAAAGGTTAGGGATAAAGAAGTGACCTAACATTACAACAAAATCTATTCAGTATCAACAAGGACAAGTACAATCATTAGTGGCTTTGGGGGACCTTAACGCCCAACCAATGTGGCTTTGTCAAAAGTGCCACAGGTACTTGGGTTTACCAACTACTTTAATGCATTGTGACAAGTGCAATTCATTGTCCAGCCAGAATTTTGCCCTTCAACATCGATGTCCACATCCACCAAGGCTCCACCCTCTTACCCCCATCTTTTGCATAGACAACCTGCAAATGCCTCACCCCTGGCTGCTTCTAAATGTGCAAATGCAGGAGTGGAACAACTAATTAGTCAAGAACGAACTGAGACTCAGCATCAAGACAGAATCTACAATACTGCCCACAAACATATGGTGTCATACATATTGATGACCAGGAGCTGAACAAGTCCACCTAAATTTTCCCAGTTTAACTGTGTTTAAATACCTTGTGTCCCTCATCTCCTTACACCCTGCCGGATTCCTGTGCTTGTTTCAGTGCAGCATAGATGAATGATGGCAGATCTCCAGTGTCTTCTGTGAATAGATGATACCAAACCACCTCAGGGCCAAGGCTTAGAAAACCTTATCATTTGCCCTACAGACAAAACATGAGAAGGAGCTCCACATCAGGAAAATTAAGATGTTTTGCTGGTTGCTTGGAATCTCACAGCTCGACTGGGTCATGAACGAAGATGTAAGGAAGAAGATGGGAGTTGCACTCCCAAGAAGATGGGAGTTGCACCCATCATGAACAAGATGTTCTTCCCATCTTCTTGGGAGTGCAACTTCCTTACATCTTCCTTACATCTTCACAACTGTGTAGTGTGCCTGGGGTGATTTACTAATGCTAAATGCACAAAGAATACTCCATCACCAAGATGAATCAGCTCTGGAGAACACTGATCTTGTGAGAGACCCAAAAAGCGCTGGATTTAATGTACTTAAAAACCTTTTTTTCATAAAAGAAAAAAGAATTCAACTGAATTTTTTTTCTTAAGGTGAAATGAATCCAAATTTCATGACGGTCTGGCTCTGCTGGTGAACTGAGTCGGGGATCTCGACCCAACATGACTAAGCCTATGCTTCATGGGAATTTCAGCCCCGGATTTTCGCTATCTGCCTCTGCAAGGACATGAAGAGACAGTCTTATATACATATGCAAATGGCCACTAGTAATGTAAAACTACATAGCCCTCCTGAATTATTGCATTCAAGAAATTCATAAGCAGTAAAAAATAAAAATATTAAAGGTGTAACAGATACAATAAATAATATTTTAATCTCAAATACACTGTAACCATGGCACTGACTCCTTTAGCTATTTGTGCCATTAGATTCAGTTCTGTCTACTATGTTTTGAAGAACAGAATCATGAGTAGGGCCAGATGAAAGCATTTGCACCAAGTTCAACAGCACCACCAACAGGTCTAAGAAAAGTACATAATACATAATACATACCTCCTGATGGACCGGATTCTGCCCCATTTGTAAAATCTCTTTGTGTCACATGAACAGATACATGTTAGGAAAGTGTGCGCAAGTTTATTTAAGCAATGCCATGTGTTACAGCGGCTTAGTGGTTAGCATGTTTGCTTGCACCCCTGGGGTTGGGAGTGTGATTCCTGCTTCCACCCCTTAAAAGACTTAAAAACATGCATTTTAGCCTAATTAGACTAAAACTGTCCGTAGTGCCCTGTGATTGGTTGGCACCCCATCCATGGTGTTTCCCACCTTATACCCTGAGGATGGGAGTCTGGGTTAGTCTGCAACCTTGTGTAGGTCCAGAAAATGAATGGATATATGAATGTTTTTCATCATGTAGGAATCTAACAGATGTGAGGGAACTTGGTAATTACTTTTATAGGAAGTGATTGAAAAGGTGAAGTAGGAATGGTAATAGTACTTGTTGCCTGACAGGTGCTTAATTGTAAATGACTGAAAAAGCAGTGCTCTATTTTCCACTCAGCATGTGCAATTATACTCAAACTTCCTTTACTTTAAACCACCACCACCTTTTTCTTCTCATAAAGGTTAAATGTGTGTAAGCTTGTACTTTTTTTAAGCGCAGATGATTCACTTAGAAAGCAGTCAGTCACTGCTAAAGTACGCTCCATTTAAAATATGTGTAATATCTGGGATGTCGTTATTGGCAGGAATCTTCAAATCCTAGAAAATGAAACAGGAAAATGATTCATTTGTATTTATGTGACTTTCCTTACAGACATTCAACAAAATTGAATGGTAAATATTACCAGAGTGCAGTACGGAATGTAATAATTTCAACACGATTATGACCACCTCACTGAAATTATTAGATAGATAGATAGATAGATAGATAGATAGATAGATAGATAGATAGATAGATAGATAGATAGATAGATAGATAGATAGATAGATAGATAGATAGATAGATAGATAGATACTTTATTCATCCCAAAGGGAAATTCACAATTTACAGCATATATATACTCAACACACACAGGGAGAAAAATCAAACCCCAACTCTGGAGGTGCAAGGAATGCATACTAAGCCACCCTGCCCTCCTAGGTAGGTAAATACACTATATTGACAAATGTTTTGGGACACCTCTTTATATCATTGAATTCAGGTGATCAAATCAAGTCCATGGCCACAGGTTTATAAAATCAAGCACCTAGGCATGCAGACTGCTTCTGCAAACATTTGGGTCACTCTCAGGAGCTCAGTGAATTCAAGAATGGTACTGTGATAGGTTGCCACCTGTGCAATCATTCCATTCCTGAAATTTCCTTACTACTAAATATTCCACCGTCAACTGTTGGTGGTATTATAACAAAGTGGAGGCAATTGGGAACAACAGCAACTCAGCCACGAAGTGGTAGGCCATGTAAAATTACAGAGCAGGGTCAGCACATGCTGAGGCACAGAGTCGCCAACTTTCTGTAGCGTCAATAGCTACAGACCTCTAAACTTCATATGGCCTTTAGATTAGCTCAAGAACAGTGCATAGAGAGCTTCATGGAATGGGTTTTCATGGCTGAGCAACTGCATCCAAGCCTTACATCACCAAGTGCAATGCAAAGCGTCGGCTGCAGTGGTATAAAGCATCCCGCCACTGGACTCTAGAGCAGCGGAGACATGTTCTCTGGAGTGATGAATCATGCTCCTCTTCTGATGGACGAGTATGGGTTTGGTGGTTGCCAGGAGAATGGTACTTGCCTGACTGCATTGTGCCCAGTGTAAAGTTGGGGGATTATGGTGTGGTGTTGTTTTACAGGGGTTGGGCTTGGCCCCTGAGTTCCAGTGAAAGGACCTCTTAATGCTTCAGCATACCAAGACATGCTCCCAACTGTGTGGTAACAGTTTGGTGATGACTGTTCCAACATGACTACATACCAGTGCACAAAGCAAGGTCCATAAAGACATTAATGAGTGAGTTTGGTGTGGAGGAACTTGACTGGCCTGCACAGAGTCCTGACCTCAACCCGATAGAACACCTTTGGGATAAATCAGAGCAGAGCAGCTCGTTCAACATTGGACCTCACAAATGCGCTTCTAGTGGAATGGTCAAAAATTCCCATAAACACACTTCTAAACCTTGTGAAAAGCCTTCCCAGAAGAGTTGAAGCTGTTATAGCTGCAAAGGGTGGGCCAACTCCATATTAAACCCTATGGATTAAGAATGGGTTGTCATTGATATTCATGTGCATGTAAAGGCAGATGTCCCAAAACTTTTGCCAATATAGTGTAAGTGAGTGGGTATATGGAGGTAAATATATATATATATATATATATAAATATAAATATGTATATATATATGGAACTTTAAATATTTATATAATAACATAAAATAATTAATTATAATAAGAAGAAAGCAAAAAATAAAATTTCATAATACTGTATGAAAATAAATCTACTTTAAGCAACAATTTCTGCTTCTTTTTTGACCTACTTACAGTAAAGTCTCAAGAGGAATTTACGGAAAATCATTTAGCTTGAAGGAGATCAGATGATGAAAAATGTTCAGTCATTCAGTGTCTTCAAATGCAGATGAAGTTAGTTATCTTTCACCACATTATTGTGGTCTATTTGATCATTAAAAAGGACTCACAAATCGTGCTTGAAGTAATGTCATGCTTGAGAAATACAGATACTAATTGCTTTCTTGAGTTGAGTAGAATATTTTCTGTTTAGACTGGATCACGTTTCTGATTGGCTGGTTTGAGAAAGTTTTGACCCACAATCATTTTATCTACAAGTGTCTGTGGTATGACTTTAATTAATGAGTATAATACTGTGTTAGTGTTAAAGTAAATCCTCTGAACATGCCATGGGTCTGAATTTGTATTCATCTGATGCAACTTCAACACACACACTATCAAAGTGAACAATTTGGATTCATCTATCACTGAACTGTCTCCTTAATTAGAATTGATTCAATTAATGAAGCCTTCAGGAGCAACAGAATATCAGACAAGTGTAAAAATAAAATCCATTCATTCATTATTCACCAATAGCTTCATCCTGTTCAGGGTGCATTTCGAGAACACGGGACTGAAAGGATTGCCAGTACATTGCAGGGCATCATACACACACACACATTCACACACAGGGATGACTTTAATTCAGCAATCTACCTACTGCCATTTTTGTTTTGAGTGGTGGGAGGAAACCAAAGAAAGCCCTAGACACAAGAAGAACATGTAAAACCCCACACAGACAGTAAAACGAGCTCAATGATATTGCTGTGAGGAGCTTTAAGGCTTCAATAATTGCATTGTGCCACTGTACTGTCCCCTAAATAAAAAAAACACAATGCACAATCAAATTATAAACTGTACAGCTGGCCATACACTGCTGTAGACATTTAGTCAAACAATATGGTAGCATTTCTTCATCACTTACTCGATCCTTATTCTATATTTACTATTCAATTCAAATGAACATATTGTTTATCTTCATTGCTCAATATTTGATGGAACCACTGTTCTTCTAGCAACCTTCTGATCGGCTATGTTTTAGAAAATAATTAAAACATTTCAATGAAAGCACAGTGATCAAAATTATAGAACAGTAACCATAGTAGCAGAAAAGAAGATTTGAGGGTTACAGTAGTGTAGAGACCCTTGCTTTAAATGACTTCAGCACATCTGCAGCTGCAGGACAACACTAATTTCCTCACACTGCTCTGGTGAAATCTTGGCCCAGTCTTCTTCCAGTCTTTTCCATTGTAGTGGGTTTCTTAACAATAACTATGTTGACCAGACTTTTCCAGAGATTTTCAATCGGGTTTTGTTCAGGACTCTAGGCTGGACATTTCATTATTTCTTAAAGCATCTTCTTAGCTTAAAGGGACAGCTTTACTCGTTTTGCAGTGTGACAGGAGGCAATGTCTTGCATGAAAATTGCAGGCTGATTGGGAGATGCTCGCAGGAAAGGAACAGCATGTTGCCAAAGAAGGTTCTGATAAACATATGCATACACCCTGCAATGCAGTGGTATAAGAGGCCCAACTCCAGCTGCAGAAATCATCCCCCAAACCATGACACATTCAACATGATGTGTGGACAGAGGAGAACTGGTCCAAAGTTCACTTTAGTGATGAGAGCAAGTTTAATTCATTCGGGTCCGTGTTCAGCGTCAAACTGGGGAAATACTGAACCCAAAGTGTGTAAAACAAGTCAGTGAAAGGTGGAGGAAGAAGTGTCATGGTTGTATAACTTTTAATACATACATTTAAAATTGGTCCCTAATAGTCATGTCAGAGATGATGAAGGTAAGGAAAATCTCCCTGAGATAATATGAGGAAGAAACCTTGAGAACCTGTAGTCATCTGAGTGACACCTGAGTGACCAGTGTGATTATAAATAATTTGCCTTCTGTAACTCTGTGTACTACTGTATATGGTCAAAAAGCAAGACTGCATAACCAGGAGATTCATTTTATTTATAACATGAAGTTTATCTTGTTCAAGTTATCAGCTGTTCACTGCACTAGGAAGTAACTGGTGGCTGATGTAAATGTAGCAGGACTAATCCCTTCTGTCTCTCAAAAGATATAATGTATTATTTTTCTACATCAAGTTTTCATTTTTATATTCCACATCAGATTATGTGGTTTCCTCCAAGATTTCCAGTTTCCTCTCACCTCCTGAAAATACCAGCAGATGAATTATCAAAGATAAATGGATGAATGTGTGAAATATGTGTGTGTGTGTGTGTGTGTGTCTGCGATAGACTGATGTCTCTTCCTTTTAGAATTTTTTTTTTTAGATCTTTACAGACCTACTGTGGAAACAAAATATCAAGCATATATTGATACTAAAATAATTGATTTATTTCCATTCCACTGCAGCTGGTGCGCTAGTATTTAAATAATATTATAGTGTTATGGAAATTCATTTTATTTTAAGACTTTTAAGACACTGAGGCAATCGCAAAAAAAATAAAATAAAATAAATAAATAAAAATAAATAAAAAAATAAATCCCAGGAGTTGCAGAAGTCGTCATCATCAGGACCAAGCTTTCAATGTTTTAAGATGAATAATTGAGTAATAAGTCGGAAATTTAAGCAGCTAAATAAACACACTGAAGCAATGCTAACAAAATTATATCTCTTACATCTGAGTAAGCTCCAGGGAAAAGAAATAAGCAAAGGGAATAGTTCACATGAATGAATGTGATTCAGGAAAATAATTTCAGTTTGTCTGTGAACTCCCTGAACTACATGGCAAATAAAAAAATATGCGCCAGTTAATAATGAGTCATAAATTATGATGCATTATTATATTTTTAAAGTTCCATTTCTTTATAAATACCATTTAAATTTACAATAATGGTAGGAAAGGTGAATTTAAGCAAATTAAACTGCTTCAAGAAGCAATTAAAAGGAACAGACTGACACCCCCAAGACATTCAAAAGGTCTGCAGGAAGGTCTGCAGGAAGTGAAATCACTCACCCACTGACACACACACACACACACACAAAACCAGTCTTCAGGAAAAAGAATTTCAAACGGTTTCCCAGGAAACGCCTTTTCTCCTGTACTTGTGTGTTGACCTGTTTTGGCTTTTCTAATTCTTTTAGTACACACCATGAATAGATCGAGTTTGGCATCCAATTAAAAATTAAAAAAGATAAAGTCTACCTTGCGTATGAGCTCATTGAGTTTGTACAGGATGTTAGGTAGTGAGCACATTACTGTGTATAGAGTGGTGTAGAAATTCCATTAAAAGTGGACAAATATTTGTGTTGGAAGCAGTTTCTATGGACACAACATACCTTTCCAAACTGAAGTAATTGCTTCAAATGCCTCTTGCCAGGAAAGGAATAATTATTTTGCTAGAGATGCAGTGCAGCTGAGATTTGCTGTTATTGAAATCTGAAAGTGCAAAACATACTAATGAATTTTTCATTTGTGTTTTTATAGTTTGTGCAAATTAGGTAATTAATGCAAATGTTACATTGGGTTAAAAAGCCAGATTAACATTAATTAATAATCTATCTATCTATTTATTTCAACAGAACAGTATAGAAATATTTCTTCCTGACTGATTCATGTTTCTAATGCTGTCCAAACGATGGCAATTTGGAAACTTCCGGTCCCGGTGTAAACATTAAATAATATATCTTTAAAATAGCAAAAAATGTGTAGTGTTGAAAGTGTATTTTACCGTTAAAATGATTATCACTAATCAACAAAATAAGACCATTATTTATATACATTTGCAATTAAACAAATATGTCTATAAAATAAAATTACAGTAAAAAAAAAAACAGCTGCAATGAATAAGTGCAACATGGTGGTGCAGTGAATAGTGTTGCTGTCTCACAGCTCTCGGGTTTGATTCTGAGCTCAGATTACTATCTGTGTGGGTTTCCTCTGGCCACTAAGTTAGTTAGTTAGTTAGTTAGTTAGTTAGCTAGCTAGTTAGTTAGTTAGATGCCGCAAATTGTTATGTTAGATAAAATGGTTATGAAATATCAGGGAAATGTTACAATGCTGTGGTTTTCTCTTCTAGTTTCCCCTTCCCTCACATCCTGTCATTGGATTGTTACCTGACTGTGTTCACCTGTTCTGTGTTACTCCCTGTTTGTCTCTTAGGCTGTGTCTTTGTAAGTTTGTGTCTTATCAAACAATTTGTAACATTTAATAATCACCTTTAATCATCACCTGTTTCTCTAGGATTTACATCCAGCCAAATTGAATATGACTGGATTCCTATGCAGATTGTACCCAGTATAAATCATGAATAAATGAAACAGCAGATTTAAAAGGTTTAAAAGACATGTATAAAAAAATTTAAATGAACATAGAAGTGATTGAATGACTCTTCCTACTGATGTTAGAGCGAACAGAGGGAAGCGAGGAATAGAGTAAAGAGGCTTGGGATTAAATGCAGCAAATGACTTTTACCTCAGGCCAATTAAGACAGCGATTAATGTGGATGAAAAGAAAACAGAGCGATTTGTTAAAGTAATCAGCCCGTTAAATAATTAGACTCATCTGAATTAAAAATGAACCTACATAGATTTTTCAAACCGGTGTTTTACTGCAAATTAGTATGCTCTTAAACACATTAAATTCATTATCCTGAGAAATACTGCTTGCATAAGTATTCAACCTCATCAGACTAATAAGGTAAAGTAGAACCAATAACAGCTTTAAGTCTGTTGGATGAAGATCCAATCAGCTTTGCTTACAGTGTGAGAGAGATTTTCTCTCACCCAGTTTTCAATGGGATTCATACCTGCTATGGTAGAACATTCACCATCTTTGTTCTTAACCATTCCCGCATTGCTTTGGTTTTGTGATCGAGACTGTTGAAATGTGAAGTTTCTAGCAGAATGAAGCAAGTTTTCTTGAAAATGCCCCCTGTATTGTGCTCCATCCATTCTCCTTTCAGTTTTGACAGGAACTGAGAAAGAAATCAATCCCCAGAGCATGATGCTACCACCATATTGCACTGTATGGTATGTGATAGGTTTGCACCAATCTTGGTCTCATCACACCCAAAAAAAACTTGGGTCACTGTCATGGGTCTCACTGTAGATTCTCTCGGTCTTGTTTAGAAGGGACTAGGTAGCACTTGGGTGGTGTGATATTTTCCACATCCTCACTATTACTGCAACAGCTTACCATGATGTCCAACCTCTTTGACATAATTTTACACCTTAGTGCTAAGTTATGAAATTCTATTAGTTTATATTAAACTTCTTTCAAATGTTACTACGCCTTCGTTTCCACTTCTTTTCTTCAGACTGACAGCCTCTTCAAAGATTTTTTTATTTTTTTCTCCAAAAATCGGAACTTGTTTTCATATTTCTCAGATGAACGCAGATTGTGTCCTTGTTAAGTCTTTCAGCTGGAATATCAGGAATCCGGGTGCTTGAATGCAAGAAGCATTTTCTTGGCTGGTCAATCATTTGTTTTGGCTTCACTGTAATTCACGGTGAGAGAATATGAGTTTATAGTGAAATAAAAACTACTGACAAGAAGTGTATGTGATAAATTAGATCAGTTACTTGATTCAGGTCAGTGAACACCTTTCAACCATGACATATTCGTTGTTGTTGAGGTAACTATCTGTAAGTAACACACATATAATCATGATCACTTCAGAATGGACTGCAGCTTTAAATATGCTCGATTTCAACGGGGAGAAAATCTCAGTGTTATACTGATAATGAAATAAGCTTGTCACCGGGGGCAGCATCATCAAAATTTCAGCTAATATGGGTACTGTGTGTATGTTTGTGTGTGTCTGAGTGTGTGTTTAGACTCTGTACATTCTGTGCAGTTACTGTATCTCTGTACCTTAGATGTTAGACATGTATCTTTCACCATTTCTGACTCTTTGTTGTGTGAATGCTACCAGTCTCGCCTTTTTCAATTAAAAAAAGTAATGGTGGTTAAAATTTTGTTTATGTTACTGAAAAAACTGCCATTATTTTGTCCTTGAACAAGCTGGCTATGTGTTTGAATTTAATTTAGGCTTAGTGATTGACTGGATAAAGCTGTCTGCCAGATGAGTCAGTGTAAAACTTGAGACAATAATGTATTTTAAACAGTGTGATTACTGTGTTTTCTAAGATCAGTCAGCACTGAGCACATGAGGGATTAAATTGCTGGCAAAAAGGCCACTCTCCAGCATTGATGAGTCCAATTTAAGTTTAGAAACAGCTCCGAGAGCATGAGATTTATTGATCCATGGACATTGATTAGTTATGAAATCATCTCCATGGCTTGTTATTGTCAAGACTGTATAATTACAGCTTCTTTTATGTGAACCTGGACACAATGTCAAAAAATCACTCTCAAAATCGACTTTATCTCTTTCTACACCCCTCACACACCATCACCATCAGACCAACTCCCATTCTCTCTGTTTCTGTTTATTCCTCCTACTCTTCTTCTCTTGAGCCCACCTTAAGCAGAGGTGAAAGTACATTCCCGCTGGAGTAAATGGAGCAAGCTGTGTTCTTTTTCCTCGCCTGAGGGACGAGGAAAGGATAAGGGACAAAGGAGGGGGAAAAAGTGCTCTTAGGGTTTTTCTTGCATTTTTTCCCTCCATCACCGTGGGAAGCTGCTCGCGTCGTCATCCTGTAGTATCGCGCCGATGATGAAACACTCTGGAGAAGGTTTTACGCGTGATACGAGCAGTGTTTTGCGCTTCCGTTAAACCACGAGAGACAAATGCATCCAGTTGTAACCGGCATTCAGACCATCTCCTGCGTTTAAACCAGTCACACACTGGATGCATTTGATTGCGCATAAATTTTTTGGAGCTGCCACAAGACGATTTGCATTTACGCATGCACGTGAGCGGACTATACTGAGCTTTTTTTGTAATCTCCTACATACCACTTGGATCACTTAAAAAATCGTAATATAATCAAAGAGTGATTTCAGCATGCTGAAGGCGCTGTGTGTCCAAGTTTTGCTTTGGAGTTTGGCCAAGGCGCAGGTGAGCACGCGAACGTTTTTTTTCTTTTTCATTTTTTTTGTTGCATGTTTAAATCCTCGCATGTGATCAGCAAATCAGTTATTTGTTTATTTGGATAGATGTTACTCCTTAAGCTGATAAGTATGTCTGTAGGGACTGAATAAAAATGAATGCGGATTTTTTCTCTCCTTTGAGCATAATATTTTAGTTCTTGCTAGTTTTCGGGATTTTTTTGGACTTTGGAGTCTAATAAAAAAATAAATATGCAGGACAATACGTTGACTAATTATTACAATGCTAATTTCATAACAATAATCCTAAAAGAAAGAAAGAACACCAAAAAGTCCTATAATGATTAAGATAATGGTAAGTAGAAGGTCTTAATAATAAAGAAGCTACTGAGTAATAACTTACAAAAAAAAGAGAATGAAATGAATAAATGAAGCTTCAATTCAAGTGATTTTTTTGTTTTGTTTTCTGCTTCAATGTGAAAACTCACTGATACACATTTTTTCGCATCATACCCTGACCTTTCCAACCAGGCTTAGGATGATAAATATTAGTGCTGTTTTCTAGGCAATACATTTCACATCCCTGCCACAGATAATGATACAGAAACACAATGTCACAGCCTGAATCCAATAAGATGCTACGTGTTAAGTGGCAGTTCTACCAGGCACTCAGCTCAGACTGGCTGATTTGCTCTGCAGCTGCTGACTGAATCATTGTCTTTGTGAGTGCTGTGCGATCATCAAGGAGCTCTGATCGCTTCTCCTCGCTCAAATATGAATTAGTGATTACCTGATGATGATTGGGAGTGAAAGTAGAGCAAACTGGTGGGATGGAGAGGGTGTGATGGGGGGTGCTCTTGGCTTTTAGCTTTGAAAGATTTTCATTTATCCTAAAAAACGGCTACACATTTTTCGAACCCTTAAGAGGCTCTATGTAGAAACCCTACAAGAGAATCAGTAAAGTTTAAAAGTAAGATTTGTTAATTATCCAATGAACCATTAAAGAACTCTAATTGTAATTGGAATGGACATTTACATAAGCACAAATTTATACCCTAAGAAAAAAGGGTAATAATCTAAGTTCCAGAATAAAGAAAATTCACAATTCATATACTAATTCTGCATTATTAAAAATTTACATTTTTAAGGAAGATACTATTTTTTTTTTGTATGAGTATAGGATTTAGGTTAGAAATTTATTTTCAAGCATGAAAAATATACACAGCTTATTTTCAAGAAGGATGGCAATAATTTTGAAGCTGCCTTGCATTACTCTTTATCTACAGGTGGTGGATCCTGAAGTGGGACTGACTGCACAAGAACAGGTTCTCCTGCTGTATGACATCAAACTGCAGTGCCTCCAGAACATTTCGGAGCATGATCCTGAAGGTAGGCACAGCTGGAATGTTCTTTTAGAAGTCGTCTCGCTGTGGTGTTATTTTGAAAGGAAGGGAAAAGGAAATTTCTGTCAGCAGGGGACTGGGAAAGAAAAAAAAAAACTTTAAAGTGGCAACCTACATGACATGTGACATAAATGAAAGCCAATCAACTCGTATTAGAACACAAGGCTGTATTTCATCCAACATAAAATGAACTCCCTGACTTTTTTTTTTTTTGTTCCATACAAAATGTCATAGCTGCTTTGCATTCACATAATGCAATACTAAGTAAAATGCAACCAAAAAAAAAGTCATTTTCAAGCAAAAGTGAGCATCTTTTACTACACATGTATTGAGCCATCTCAAGTCAGTGCACTATTTAAGTCAGTGAACTTTAATTTACTTTTTTTTTTTTCTTTTTTTTTTACTTTTTCCACCTTGACCTCATCTTTTGCAGTTCAATTTTTCCTGGATGATGTTTATCTCTAGCCTCGGCTTTGTTTGTTCTGCTTTTCCTTCCACTAAATAACTACTGCAGACAGTGTTGGTGTGTTTGGAAAGAATGTTCTTCAAACTTATCCCTTTGTCAATCAAGAGCCAGAGGGATCTGTCTAAAGATTAATAACTATATCATAAATACTAGAGTGTATATAGCTGCAAAAGTTATAAGATTCGATTCGATTATCTTTCTAGCACAATACCAAGGTTTAGGAGCTAATAAAGTTCAGGCTGCATTGGTAGGAATCTGAAGTCATATCACAGTCTTGCAGTCTTATAAGTGTCACATTATAGCTAGTATATTGATTGTATGTTATTTCTTTGGATTAAGTTGATTGTAAGATAGATATCTGTGATAAATCAGAGAGAGTGATTACATGCCAGGACGAATTTTGTGTTCTGGTAATAATTGGGGCTGAACTTTTGGCTTCGATGAACGTAGGTAGAGATGAAAGATGGCCAAAATGACTCACCTCACATTAGAGAACAAACAGTACTTTGACAAAGCTGATGAAAAAGACTGCATATTCTCCTGAACTGTAGATTCCACTTAAACTAGAAGAAAACTTCTTAACAAATCAATAATATATGGCTCAATGGATAAGGCTCTACCAAGCAGCCACTTTTGGGCCCTTGAGCAAGACCCTTAACCTTCTCCAGGCACAGCGTATTATGGCTGACCCTCCGATCTGACTCCTACTTCCTAACAAGTCGGAATGTACTGGGGGAAAAAAAAGAAAAGGGACATTTACACAGAGCAGCTCATTTACCCACCCAGATTAGTCCTCTTATAGGGGTACAACAAGGGTTGTGTTTGCGATTCAAGGGAGCATTACATCATCGAAGATCACAATCTTGTTGGTTAAATGAACCCAGGATGTTTCATCAAGAAGAGAAGAAAAACTCTTACAGCTTTAGAGAGGTTAAGACAATATCAGCTAATTAACTACAGCTAATGCTGAGGAGGTAAATTTCCCAGGTGTCCTATAACATGGGGACTGATGTAGAATTTAGATGTATTAGGACAGTCAGCATAAATGAGCAGGAATCTTCTTTTAAGATTCTGAAAACACAATGTTTTTAGAATTTTTTTTTAAAAAAGCACAGATTTAATAACGTAGTTGCAGTCGAATTCAGTGTTCAATCCTCAGTACGGCAACAGGATGTCAGGAAAAATTCAAGAATAAAATGCTGAGGTTCATATTTCAAGGAGAAGAGCTTACTACTTTTATAAATGTAGACCTTAGGGGTTACAGCAGCCACAGTTAATTACTCTGACTCTAATAATATTAATAATAACTTTTATGAATGAATTCATTTCTCCTGTAATTATGTGAATAATTTGTGATCACATGCAAAAAAGAAATATTCTTGTGAAAATAGCATGTGTGAAAAATTAGCATCATGAGGAATCATGTGGAAAATCAGAGAAGGAAAAATTTGTTTGGAAAATAATATGCACTAATAGATTGCTCATGTAGTGCAGAAAATAAATCATGGAAAATCAGATGTGAATAATGTGTAAAAAAAAAAAAAAAGAATCATGTGGAAAATAAGATGTGGGAAAAATTGTAGAAAGTAAAACGTGAAAATAAAAGAATCATGTAGAAATTCAGATGTGAAAAAAATAACCAGGCAACCAAGGAAAATCAGACAAGAAATATGAATCAATGGAAAAAGTGATGTGGAAAAAAAAGGATAATGGGAAATCAAATGTGAAAAATGCATCATGTGGAGAATCAGATAATCAAACATGAATTGTGGAAAATCAGACATGGTAAATATGAATCATGTGGAAAGTAAAAATGAATTATGGAACATCAGATGGGAAATAATGAATCATATGGAAAGTTATTGAACTTGAATGCATCGTATGGAGGATCAGATCTGAAAAAAATAATCATGGAAAAGCAAAAATTAGTCATGTGGACCATCAGATAGTGAAAACATGCAGAAAGTAATATGTGACAATATAATAATCATGTAGAAAATCAGACATGGAAGTTAACCATGGAAAAGCAGACTGGAAAAATGGATTGTGGGAAATCAGATAAATGATAAATGAATCATGAAAAATCAGATGTGAAAAAAAATGAGATGTAAAAATAAATTAGTCATGTAAAATAAGATCAGAAATAAAACTAATCATGTGGAGAGTTAGTAAACAGAAATGAATCGTGTTGAAGGTCAGATCTGGAAAAAAAAAATCAGGTGGAGAATCAGATGTGAAAATAAATGAATCATGTGGACAAATTTAACAATTTAACACCAGTACCCTCTAATATGCATTATTTTCATATAACAGCAAGATCTGGCTTACGATATTCCACTCCTTCCACAATGATTTGCTAATGATAATGTTTTATTTATTAATCTATAAAATGCGTATTTTAATGGTTTATAGTACAATTTACAAAATGCTATGGATTGTTCCTCTTCTCATTTATGTACTTCTCACTTAGTCGCAATAAACACCAAACTTTTATCCTCTCTTTCAGGCAATTTTAACCCAGAAACTCAGGGACTGAAGAATTTGTAGGTTTTTACCTAGCAATACGTTCATAGAAAAGATCCAAAAAACAAAACCGGTTAGTTTTTCTCTCTCTAAGATGCCTCATAAGCATCTAAAATTTAAAGGTGTTTATCTTCAACCACTAAAATTCTCTGTAAGCTTATGCAACAGAAGGAAAAACCCACGTCTCACACTGAAAGAGTCCTGACTCACTTTATATCAGACTTGCAGAGATACAATAATCAATTTGTTTATACTGACTGAAAATGTCTAATGTCTGGAGCACCAGTGTACCGGTAAAAAGGGTTAAACAACACCTTTTCCAAATCCGTTTATTATTAGTCTTCATCTGCCTTACATGCCTGAGCATGACCTGTTACTATAGAAACAATAACATATTAGACGGAGCTCATTAAAATAAACTCATCATTCGGGTTACAGCCAGAACTACTTTCCAAGCCGTGCTGATACTATACAGTATATGATCAGAATCAACAACTGTTCTGTGGTTAAACTATAAAGTAATAAACTGGATTGTCAAATGCCAGGCAGAGTGATGCCAAATTTTCCGGTTGCATAAGTTATTAAAATGTGAAGGTATCGTTAGAAAAAAGCAGGAAAATAGAATCCCAAAGCTTCACATTTAATTAAACCTTCACCGCCTACTCTAATGTGGTCTCTCATTGAAGCATTGGAGAAGAACATCTCTCTATAATCCTGTGAATCAATGAAGATTAAGTATTTTGCAAGAATAAGCAAAGCTTTTTTCCCCCATCTCTCCACTAGCTTTGCAATGGAGAAGGACTCGATACACATTAACACATCAAAATCTTTTTTTTTCTAAGAAAAAAATTGAAAACTAACTGAGCTACAAGCTGATTGCACGTATATTTCAGCTCAACTCAAAGACTACAGTATTAGAGGCTCTGGGCAACACCCCAGCTTTAGATAATCTATAAACATGATGAAAACATTCATCAATTCCGAATGTAAAAGAAAAAACCAACATGGCTACGTCTGGTAAAGAAGAGAAGATCAACTGTATAATTTAATCAACAGAGAATAAAAAATCAGTGCTACACAGTAAAGTAGAAAGAAAGCCTGCACTGTGACGAGAAAGAATCTATAAATAAGCAATCCTTAAAAGTCCAGAAGCAATTTTTGTGTCCTCAGGAAAATTAGCTGGCAGCATAAAGCCCCTGTGAAAAGACATTAATATAAGGTTCCATTTTCTATCATCATGTTACAAAGATTGTCAGAGGGAAAGGGATATTATCTATATATCAGTAATCCATGACCACAACTTTGTTTACTTATCTGTGAATGTGGGGGGAAAAGGAAGGGATCTTGTGTTTGTGTGTTTTTTATGTAGTTGGTTAATAATATCAGCTCTACTTGGTTCATTTTACACAGGAAACTGACCTGCGGTGTCAAATTGCTCAAAACGAGCTGATCGACTCTGTGCTGAATGACTTAATGTTGTTGACTCTCAACTGTCTAACAGTGATACTCACCATAACTAAAACTAAACATTTACTATACTATATTAGCTGCTAGCATAAGTCAAGTGAGGACGCCTCTGGAGCTGTCATTATTAATAAAGTCCTGCACTGGTAAAATCCATGATCACGAATTTCATTGTCTTGGATTTGATAGATATTAGATTAGAGATTAGACTTTCAACCCTTTTCCCCCCAGTACACTGGAGCTCCATTTCACTGGCAGAGCAGAAATTGACTTATTGGACGTTTTCAATCAGTATAAACAAATGAATGATTTGATTACAAGTCAGATATAAAATGAGTCAGGACTCTATTGGCTGTCAGTCTGAGATGATTGTCTTTCCCTCTGTTAGATAACCTTACATAGAATTTTAGTAGTTGAAGATAAAATTGTAGCTGTTTATAAACATATGAGAGCAGAAATGGGTTTGATATCAGCATTTACTTTAAAGATAGAAACATTTGTCTGAAAACAAGGTAACTGTTTATTTTCTTTTTCGGATCTTTTCTCTGAATTGCCCTATAGGCTAGGTAAAAAACATAAATACTCATGAAACACTACAAATTCATATGAGCTTCATATTACCTACCACTGTGGAGTCTGACATGATGAAGACATTTAATGCTGAACATCAACACAACAAAACAGGAGCAAATTCCATTTGTTTTGGCCTCTGGGAATAAAAATAATTAACATCCTGTCTAATATCACCACCAGCCATCACTGACCTCATAGCATATCATTTCAACATGGAACACAAACTCTCCTTCTCATCATCATTCACCTAATATTTAGATCAGAAATCTAGAACATGTTCAAGTTTTGCTGAACTTGAAGTTGCTGATACGACGTCCACCATTTCTTTGACCTTCTTCAAAGCTACAGCTCTAAAACAACGAACATGGATGTACAGTATTTCTATTATGAATGGCCGAATGCCAAATAGCTAAATTAACAAACGTATTCTAAAATATAGTTTATTGTAAATCTCAAAAACAAGATGGCCACTAAGAAGCAGCACGGCTAACAGTTTTTGCTTTCAATCAATTTACAAACAAAATCTTACATTGAAAACATTAAAGATTTCTATAAATGAAATCAGAACTTCAGGATTGTGAAATATTTTCAGTAGAGAAAAATCTTGAGCCATTTTCAGACAAGTTTGTGAAGTCACTAAGCTGAGGAAGAGAGTCTGGGGGGGGAAGTCATGTGATCAAATGAAAGCATCCTATTGGTTTCCTTTACTTTCTTCCTTTCATGGGCTCAATGGGCTTTTTAAATTGGTGTCTTTTTTTAGTTTTAGTTTTTGTGATACTAAAAGACAAAATGGTGGACTGTAAAGGTGTATGTACATTTTTCTTTGAATATTTCTTGTGACTGTGTGTGGGTGTTTGTGGACATATTTGTGTGTATAGATGACGTGTGCGCCCCTGGATGGGATGGGCTCATTTGCTGGCCTCAGGGGTCTTCAGGAAGCCTTACCAAAGTACCATGCCCCAGATACATCTATGATTTCAATCACAACGGTACAAAATTTTGCTTTCCACTCATCAATCCACTCATTAACCAGCTCACATAACACTTAATTTCTCATGATATTTCTTGAAAGAATGTATGTAGAACATATTATGTCTGCTTTTGGAAAATTCGACATTATTGCCTTTGCATGTAAATTTGTCCAATTTAATACGCACATATTTACAGAACGGTTGTTGTATGCTAAATTGTATTTATCCACGTTGTTTTTGTAGGCTATGCATACCGTAAATGTGACGTGAACGGAACCTGGTTCTCACTGGAGAACAGAACCTGGGTAAACTATTCAGAATGTCTGTGGTTCCTGACACCAGGCAAGGAAAGAGGCAAGGTACATCTCATTTCTTTCAGCGTCTTAATAGATATTTTTAAGAGTAATAACATCTTATTAAAGTACAGGGAAATCTGAGAGGTGTGCAGATCCAAAGCTAATTAGAGTAACATGATAAAAATATATTTATATCACTACATACCTTCTCTGTAATTTTTTTTTTTTCGGAATGCTGGCAGAGGGACTTTTTTGAGAGACTGCACATCATGTACACTGTTGGCTATGCCGTATCATTCAGCTCCTTGCTGGTAGCCATTTTTATCATCGGCTACTTCAGGTACTGCTCGTTAGAATGGTTGTGGTGCCGTTTGTCCTTGACTTTTAATCATTCATCCATTATATGACATCCAACATCACAGCACCCACACATTTGTGCCACTGTTCGTTATGCCATGTCTTGTCATGAGCATTACGGTGCATATTGTATGCTACAAACACCATCGCCATGGAGACAACACGGCTGAATTTCTTTTTTTTTCTGGATATAAAATATAAATAAATATAAAAGTGAGCTTGTAAAAAATACAAAGAAATGTCAAATGGTTTTTTCAGAAATGTACCTCAAGAGGTACTTGTTTGGAAAGAACCTCCATTTCTGGGGTTATTTGTTCCGTAAATTATTGAGAACATATTCTTTCAATTTCATGTTTGAAGTTTCATAAAAAATACATGAGATCAGATGTAATATCAGTTCCATATGTATACTATAAGGAACATAGACTTATCACAGGATTTTGGTAAATCCTGTCATAACCCCAAAGTATAGGATGTAATTTTCTATTGTTTGCTTTCAGTGAAATTCCACACACTGGGGCATGACAGTGAATAAGGAAGTGTTAATATTTAAATATGCATCATAATACCTATACCATAGATACACAATATTTACACGTCAGAACCCAATATATCAGAAAGTATAGAATATATAGAGTAATTTCAGCATATGAATCCTCTCCCTTTTTAATGGACCACAAGTAATTTGACACTTGGCTGTTCAGCTGTTTCAAGGCCTTGTATGTGTTATTCCTTCACAAGTAAATTTCACTTACAAGTAAGCAAATAAAGTGCCAGGATTTGATTTTGTGCACCATTTGGATTTGCAATTCATAACCTGTTGTTGTTAATCTCAATATGAAGCCCAATTAACGATCAATGCCAGTGAAGCCATTAGGCTAAAAAAAAAACGAGACAAGTCCATCTTAGATAGATAGATTAAGCAGAAACACTATTTGGTATATTCTTAAAAACATTAAAACTCCCTGGTGAGCCCAAGGACACCAGATCATCCAGAAGACCACAAAAATCAGCTGTGGTGGATGACAGAAGAGTTCATTCGTTATTGAAGAAAAAGCTCTTCACAAGATTTGGCCAGATCAAGATGGTGTATCTGTGTGTCAGTCAGCAGTCATGACAAGACTTCATCAGAGGCTTTTTTTGTTTTCCTTTGAGCATTGGATTGATTGATTCTCCTGTGTTCACTGGTTCCCCTGGATTCACTGGTTCTCCTGGATTCACTGGTTCCCCTGGTTCTCCTGGATTCACTGGTTCTCCTGGATTCATTGGCAGCCCTGATATTCAACCAAATGCTTCAAAACAAATTGGAAGGTGTTTCACAGTGTGATCGTACAATGAACCAAAGCATACTTTTAAAGCAACTCAAGACTTTTTAATACAAAGAAGTGGAATGTCCAAGCAATGACCAAGTCAATCACCTGACCTGAATCCAAATGAGCAGGAATTTTAGTTTCTGAGGGCAGAACTGAAATTAAAACACCCCCAACAAGCAGGAAGTGAAGATGGCTGCCTGCTGAAGCATTACCAGGGAAGGAAGTGAGCATCTAGTCATGTCTATGTCTGAAGATTCCTGACTTCAAGCAGTCATTGCCCGCGATGTGTCCCAAAGTGCATTCAAAGGGCAAACCAAAGATATATACAATTCTATTTTTTTATGATTTGTCTTTGTTTCCATCCTCTGTTTTTTCCATCCTCTGCATCTTTGAAGCTTTTTTTCATTTCAGACTAAGCTAACAAATAGGATTATTGATTAGCTTGGTACCAGCCATTGCTTAGCAAAGTGACATTGATCGCATCCTTGGGTTTATTGATCCTTGCTCAGAGCAACTGTGTAGATAATAGGCAGTTTAACTTATACATACAGACAGATACATTACAAATTAACAGAAATCTGCTAGCTTTATTACCCTGTGGTAACTATGTGAGGTACTATGTAGGAACAATTGAGTAGTTCTCCATTAACACTTATTATTCCTGATAGCTACAAACAACTAGTTTGCTCAGTCAGAAAGTATAATGGAGTTCACTACTATCTAGGCAGTAATTACTAATAAAAATGATGTGACGTCAGTCAGATTTAAGAAAAAATATTACGCATAATATAAATAAAAATGTTACGTTTTGCAGCAAACATGATTTCATTGCTTAACCTAAATTTTTTAAAAAGCATAAGGGTTAGGGTTCATTTTATTTGTAAACAGAATGATGTAGAGTGAGAAGGATCATTTTGTGTTTGTTTTTTTGCAGTGTACTGAGTCTTAAAGTAACATTTCAGTCATCTGTTTTACTTTATAATACTGTTCCACATCTAATTAATTTAAACAACATATTAACACATTAACATGTGAAGTGATTCATACAGCTTGGATGATGAATTCATTTAAATCTTATAATCTGAGTACTTTAAAAAAAATCTAATCATAAACTGAACAGACAATAACTTTAACATACCATGTGATTGTAGTACATAAAAATGGAAGTTAAAAAAAATCTGTTCCTTTTTTTGTTAATCAATTTTTGTCTATTTTATTATTTACTTTCTTGAATCTGTGTAAAACCCTGTATTTTGACTTCCTTGTTACTATTGGCTTTCAGTACATTAGGTATTTTTTATTAGTGCTCTATATGGCCAATAAGATACCATAGACACCAAGGTTTTCTATCAATCCATCCATCCATTCCCTATACTGCTTATCCTACTGGGGAACCTGGAGTCAATTCCAGGAGACTCAGGGCAAAAGGCAGTGTACCTCCTAGTCATGATGCCAGTCTATCACAGGGCAAAATCGCACACAGTCATTCACACACTACGGACAATTTCAGCCTACGACATGTCTTTGGATTAGGGGAGAAGAAACCGGAGAACCCAGAAGAAACCCCTGAGGTATGGGGAAAGACATTAAAACTCCATAAACATATTAAGAGCAAGTTGTTGAAGTAACTTTATTAAAGTAGTGGATCTTTAGGTCCTCTAGGTCCTCAGTATTATTCTGACTGATCATCTCTGTTCTTTGATGATATCTATCTTGATGAGAATGATGTCTTCCCCATCTGCATCCACAGGGTACAATAGCTCAACTGAATAGCTCAACTGAATTCTGCAGATCATATGCAATGGCATCACACTAACCATCGGTCAAATCAAGTGAACTTCTAAAGGAGCAACATACCATTAGCTTGGAACATCTTTTAGAAGAAGTAACAATCAGACCAAAGCTGTTTCAGATGAGATGTTCTGGTGGCTTGTGGAGGCCTGATACCTTACCCTTTATATGTGTGTTGCTTCTTCCTTTAATTTGGCACCCATCTCTTTATCCATGCAACATTTTTTATTGTTTGTACTATTAAAAATTCAAAAACCTCATTCCATTTGCATCTGTGTCAATAAGATCCTATCCACAATTATGTCCAAAATCCATTACCCATACTTGCGCAAGTCAACATCCATCTGTATAATATTTGATGTAAAAAAAACCCATAATAATAGACAGAAGTTTTCCCAATACTATTAAAACAAATACTTGATCCACCTTTGTGCAAAGTGACTCAGAAGCCCATCAGATTCTCAGACTGTAAAAGCATTTTGTTTATTCTCTTCGCAGGCGTCTTCACTGCACCAGAAACTATATTCACATGCACCTGTTTGTGTCCTTTATGCTGCGTGCCGTCAGCATTTTTGTGAAGGACCTGGTGGTGGATGCTAACGGCGGCATGCAGCAGTATGACGCGGCCCTCATGGACAACATCAATGTGGTTTCCATTAGCCCTCTGGACAAGACTCAGTATGTAAGTCTGATTTATTTATATATATGTTGCTGCTGAAAATAGTGGGATAAATACTGAATTCTTCCTCTACAGAGTGTTCTGTCTGCATTATTGTGGTATGTGACACAGAAAGAGGAAAGCAGCTACACTCTAATGACTAGGATTTTGTGTCTTTTTGCAGGTCGGCTGTAAGATCACTGTGCTACTGTTTATCTACTTTCTGGCCACAAACTATTACTGGATCCTGGTGGAGGGACTTTACTTACACAGTCTCATTTTCATGGCCTTCTTCTCTGACTCCAAGTACCTCTGGGGCTTCACACTTATAGGATGGGGTGAGTGTGTAGAGATTTCTTTTTTCACACTTGGAATAGTTACCCCTGGGATCATTCTAAACTCTGGGTAAATGGAATCCTGGGTGACCTTTCACACTGTTCATATTTTACCCAGGGTTAGCAGTTAATCCTGGCTCTTAATAATCTGCCATTTCACACTGTACTTTCCTAAACCCTGGCTTTGCCTTCTTATAGGCATTTATAGAGCATGGGTAATGACCATAATTGGATAAAAACAGCATGTGGCTGCTTTAAATATCGGCTTGTTTCTCACTAAGAAAATAGTTGAGGTCTGTTGTTCTGTCATTTATCTTTCACAGCTTCCTAATATTTTTTTGGCCTTTTTTAGATTGTCCTGTAGTTGACCAGACGTTCACTGATATCCAACTTCTTCTTCTTCTTTTCAATGTCACATATTTTGTCCTCACTTACAGAACATGCTTGCATGAAGTTCAGCGCTTTAACAAAAACAGCTTGGTAGTGGAAGACAGCAAGTATTATTCAGCTACATCCTGGCTTTCATGTGATATTATTGGGTATCTGTTGCTAAGCGTCTATCTGTAACCTTCGAACACTGCACTGAAAAACAGGGTTTATAATGACTTATAACCTGTGGTTAAGCATGCAGTGAAAAGCCTGTGTGTGTCATCATCTGGTTTTATTTTTCTGTTAAAGAAACTTTTTTCAATATCTTAAAAGTAATCACTAAAAAATGCACTTTCTAAATTTGTGTATCCAGTGTTCAGCTATTTGTGTTTTTTCTGCACATTCTATAAAACCTCTCAAGGGAATTCTATGCAGGATATGATAACTGCTAGCACACAGTGAACATATTCACAGTTCAGCATATTGTTTTGTGAGGAATTACGTTTGAGACTCTTTCACACTCCTACTCTCTTTCCTATTGCTTCATTTTACTTGCTTTTCTTCTCTCCTAACATGCACACATTAGAGATATCAGTTTAAAACTAATTTCCTGAGTCAGACTGGGGGTTTTGTGCATGCCCCCCCCCCCCAACCTTATCCACCCCATCCACCCTTCCGTGCCTTTTCTGTTTTTCCTCTCATCTTTTTAGTCACTATTATTATTATTATTATTATTAAAACCCCCATTTTTAAAATTCTTCTCCTGTGCTAGACATCGCGTCATTTATTTTGTCGAGAACATCTCATTTCGTCCTGTTCCCCTGCTTTCACTCCTACATCTTGCCTGTTTGCTCTAATTGTTGACAGCCCCTTACGATTTCTCATTTATCCCTTGTTCCTGTTTAATGCCCAGTAGCACCTCTGAAGTAGAACCGATAGCTTTGAAGTGCAAAGGTTCAAAGGAATGCATTCTTTAGAGTCGCTTCTGAATGCCAATATGCAAAGCCATGAGAGCGGTAGCGGAGTTGTCCGGCAAGCAACAATGCCTTGAATAAAGAAGGTCCTCTGGGGGAGAGGAACCTTGGATCAGTTGTCATGTAATATATATTTGCAGAAAAATTTGAACAAATTTTCAGAGCATTTTGAACCCTGGGTGTTCAAAGAAAACGTTTCAATATCAACAATTACATTTTGCTTTTTTTTTTTTTAAATTTCCATTATGTGGAGCATCCCCTATACAAGTTCATGTGCACATGCAGTTTCTATAGAAACCAGACCAGAAACATTTTTAGTTTTCATATTAAAATTAATATATTTCTTGAAATGCATTATTTCGGCAATTTCCTGGAAAGTAAAGACATCATTCTTTGTTTGATTAATGGATATTTTTAATATTAGATATTTATAATACGTTTTTTTGCCTGAACAGACAAATTATAGGAAAAATATAGGGGTTTTTTTTTTTCAGTTGCCCTGTACAATGAGACTCCTTTAAGGTTATTTTATATACTTACTCTCAATTCTTTCTACATGACGCCTTTATGTCTGTCTGCATGTAAGTGAGCTCATGACTGGCTGTGATGGCTGATTAAGGGGCAGGTTTGGGATCTATAGCCTGTGATGGTTTCTCTCTGGCTTGAACTGACTGTGCTTGGCCTCAATTTCCAGCATCTCCAAATCATCTGTAGTAGATTAAAGCTCTGTGCCACTCGAGCTTATATCATATCCGCTAACATCTCTGGGCCTGCAATTTGCTCACTGTCATCTTTAGCCTTGTTATTAGTCCTGATTGGAGGCTTCGAAGCATTCCATCTGCTCTTGGCAGGCTGCTTTTCTTCAGTTGAAGGATTGAAGGTTTTTTCTCACCAAGTGTTTGTAGAGTTTGTGCATTGACATCAGGGTCTAGTTTATCCTGGATGTGTTTGAGCCTAGTTTGCAGCTAGTCTAACTACTATGCTGTATAAATTTTCTTATAGTATTTTGGGGATTTCTAAAAATGAATAAATAAATAAACAAATAAATAAATAAAGTTTAACTATTTTAAATTCCCATTTAGTGCTGCAATAATTTTCTGCTATATGTTCTCCATTTTTTATATATATATATATATATATATATATATATATATATATATATATATATATATCAATATATCAAAGCTCAAATAAAAGTGGCTGAATACTGACAGCTTCGAACTGAACTGTAATCCTGAATGTATTCATAACCTTCATTTGCCGATGCATTTTTTTTTTTTTGTTGTTGACTTGCATTTTACTGAGACAGATACAAAAACACAGATTTGCAGTTTCGACTGACATGCCAACCCTGAAGAGAAATAATGAGTAGTCCTGGACAAAATGGCAGGTCTAAAGTAAAAACCCAGTTTGAAAAATAAATAAATACATTTAAAAAAAAAGAAAAACTCTAGTTATATATTGAAAATATTATGTATTTTATTGATCATTATTATTTTATTCATCCACTGCTCAAATAGTCAATTTAACACATTAATTGTACAGCATTTTTATTTTTTTTCCTCTTTCCTCACCTAAAAACCAAACGTGCCCATTGATCATTTTCAGTCAAAATTTCATCTCTAATTAAAAAAACGTATCTGATGTTAGCCATATACTTGTCAAATGTAAGTTGAAGAATGAATTGAAATATTATGTAAGAAATAACAGCTGTAACAATACCAAGCCAAGGTGTAGGTGACCGTGATTAACATTTAAAGACATACGACTAGACGATAGTATCACCCGGCCATTTGGGTGATACTCATTCTTACACTAATTTACATTTAAAGTGAAACTCATTTAAATCTCACCCAGGAAATCACACTCTGTATAAAATGTTTGAGCAGGATTTGTCCTATTTTGTCACTGCTACTTCTACATTAAGATCTTCAACACCCTCGTTGTTTTATTTTTCATTAACATTAATAAAATCCCATAATTAAAATTCCCATATATCCCAGATGGACAGGCCCATGTGGATTCATGTGTAGTGTTTAATGAATCACAAAAAAAACATTTGTCCTGAAAAGGTTGAATCATTAAGTGAGTGGCAAGTCGTTTGTTTAAGTCGTGATCAAACATTACAGGGAGTAAACATGAAATAAACTACTATTCAGAATATTTTATGCATGTAGAAATGTTACTAATAATGTGTTTTTGTTTGTATAGGTGTTCCCGCTCTCTTTGTCTCAGCTTGGGCTGTGGTCAGGGCTATTTTAGCAGACGCACGGTGAGGACTAATTATCTCTAAACACTCTGTCTGACATAAAGCCTGTGACCCTGCAAAAAAATACAAATTCAGAGCTCATACACAAACCTGTGAAATTATCAGCAGCAGCAAACTACCCTTCTTATTATGAATGTAAACTTTCTCATATTGTTTACTATATTTTCTTCTCTCAGGTGCTGGGAACTGAGCGCAGGCAATATTAAGTGGATTTACCAGGTCCCTATTCTAACAGCAATTGGAGTAAGTAAAGAAAGAATTGTCCTATAAGCACTGATTACAATGTCAAGAGAACAGATTTACTAAATGAACATTATTTAAATTTTGTCTGTTAGAGACATAGAGCTTATTAACGATTTTGGAAATTTCCGCTCACATAGAACATATTAAGGCTGTTATTTATAGCCATATTGTGCTTCAGTTAGGGTTGGATTAAATCTCATTTATATCAAGTCACGCACCAAATCATTTAAGAACCAGAGTATAAAAATGGTTTCATTCTCTCTCTCTCTCTTTCTCACACACACACACACACACACACACAAGATCCTTAATATGTTGATAATTAACTAATTACCCGAGCAGGGTATCTGCCAATTTTCAGACTATGCTTACATAAAAATGTTTGCTTTGTATCCATAATTAAAAAGCTGCCAAGAAAAATTTGGTAATGCACTTTTTCACTAATGGAAGCGAGAACGTGGATCCTGGCTTACAAAACTGGCTTTTTGTTGAAATTTATCCAATCCAAAAACCTAATAAATGGTGTAGAATGAAAGATAAAGGATTGAGAACAAGTCTTGAAAGTGTTTATTTCAGCCAACATGGAGGGATGCTGTGTGCATCACATTTATCTGAAAGATATATACTCAATGCACAGGCCGATAACAGATTAAGTCCGGCATACACAGGATTGTGTCTGGACCCAACATCTTTCTAAAGATGAATGAACAAACAAACAGGCCAAGAATATCTGGTAGCCTTTAATAAGCAAAGTGAAACAATGCAGGATTTCTCCTGTTTTTCATTTCAGACATGTGTATACATCCACCATCATGTAGCTACATTAGTGTCAGTGCTGTTGATCCTGCTTGGAATCAAATCATGTGCTCAGAAACCAGCAGCCTTTCCTATTGCTTCAAAATATAGACAAAGTAACACATTTTTTATGGATAGCACAATGGCATGAACATCATCCTCTGTGCTGTATGTGTTATTTTAATCTGCACTGTACATCAGTATCACTGACCGTCTTGCGGCTCGGAATGGCTTTAAAAGCACAGCAGTGGCAGGTCAGGGCAGCTCATGTACAGCAGTCTGGTTCTTCCAGACAATAATTATATTCAGCGTCAGTATGTCCTGATGTGTTTCTGTTTCTGAAAACTTCGGGTTGTTCTAAACATTTGCTCTTGATCTAACTGTATAATACATGGTGGACCAGAGCAAGAGGAAGGGGGAAAAGGGTTGGAAAATAACAGGAAATTAGGAAGAGTCATGTGTTAAGGTGTTGAAGCCTGGGGTCAATGAATTAGAATGGATTAGGCCACACATGGAGGTTTCAATAGTTTTACAAAGTGTGTTTGTAGTTCTCTGGAGGATTTCAGCTTTTAAACCTCTCTAATTTTATTACTTCGAAATGTAATCCTTGATTTATCTCATTTCTCCTGGAGAAGAGCTTAGACATTTTCCACAAAAAACAAAAATAACCCTTTTGCTAGTATAAGTAGTCCGATAATAGTCTAATAATAGTATGATGATAATACTGCAAAGAAAAATTGATTTAGTGCAGCAGTGTAGAATTAATGTCTCTGCTGTTCTGACAGCTAATCATTATCCTGGATTTTTTTTTGGTGGACTGTGGGTAAAAGAAAAGTAACACACCTGTCAAATTGCACAGCGCTTAAAAATTGTCATTGTGTTTCCCTTGCAGCTCAACTTTATCCTGTTTGTGAATATCGTGCGAGTCCTGGCCACCAAGATCCGAGAGACAAACGCAGGCAGATACGACACTCGCAAGCAGTACAGGTAAAGGGATAAAAAACAACCCAAGTTATTGCCTTCGGTCGGTTATTTGATGATAGTGGTGGAGAACTTTGTCTAAAACGTCATTATAAGATATATATAAGGGTCGGAAAATACAGGTCAGGATCAGATCAGGAGAAAGTATGATCTCTGTGTTTTTATCCGTGGCGTGATTATTAGTGCCAGATGGGCTGGTTTGAGTATTTCAGAAACTGTTGATCTCCTGGGATTTTCAACCACAGGATAAAAAAACAACCAGTGTGTGAAGGGTCTGAAGGCTGAAACACTTTGCTGTTGAGAAAGATCAGAAAAGATTTACCAGAATGTTCTGACCTGACAGGAAGTCTATAGTCACTCAAATAATCAATCATGGTGAGCGGAAAAGCATCTCAGCATGTGCAAAACGTAACTCTTAAGATGGATGAGTTACAAAAGCAGGAGACAACGTCAGGTTTCACTCCCATCAGCCAGGAACAGGAATCTGAGGCTATCATCGGAACAAGCTCATCTGAACTAGACAGCTGAATGAAAGAAAGAAAGAAAAAAAATTTTTTCCTGTTTTTCACTGTCCAGCTTTTGAAATGTCATGTTTCAAACACAGCCGGTTTGACCTTCCGTTCAAAAGACTTTGTTTGCAAATGTGAAAAGCTTCAAAACCTTAACATGGGACTAGAGAATCGATGTGGAGAAAAACTTCACTGAACTGTGAGCACATAAAACTCCCTTTCAATAAAGGTCATTTACTGAGAGATCGTGAGATGAGTAATAATTCCCGGGTGCAAATGAGGTGGTACAAAGAATACAAAGCAAGTGAGTTGCACAACATTTTACAATGAATTAGATTACACAACATTTACAGCAACTATAGAGGGAAATAAGTTAGAGTTGTCATTATATAATTAATAAAAGGGGAATGAAGCACTATGATTGGATGATATGATGCCGTTCAACAGGAAGTAGCATTAGTGTTCCATCCAATCATTGATTTTTTCCTTGAGTGTTTTATTCTTCATGTATATCAGTATCCAAAAGTCTGAGACCACAATGAAGGAAGAAAAAATAGATGCCGTATTCTGAAAATCATGCCAAAGATTCTTCCTCTTGCCGTCTGGTATTGTTATATAAATTTTGTTTTGTTTGACAAAACATGTATTTTATTATTTTTAAATGTAAAATTAAACCTGTCCCCTCACATCCTCCAATGCAGGTTAAAAAAACATCCTAGTGAACTGTCAAAGCTTTACCCTATCATTGCAGATTCACAGCCGACAGGTTTATGACAACGTAATTGGACGTACTTGTCTGTCTGGGAGGGACTATACGTCTGGCTTTCTTCTCAGTGTGACGCTAGCTAATTGTGGCTGCCTGTGAGCTCATTTCTATTCAGAGCAAGGCAATTAATAGGGTTCTTCAAGAACAGTTTATCCTGTGATGTTGCAGAAGTGGACGTGGGCGTTCGTGTAGTTCAGAGGAAGCGTGTTAACCTTCGTCCTTCACGCAGTCGTTGTGCATGTAAGCAAGTGCATGATTAAAAAACATACAAATAAATGAGTGCAAAATGTATAGAAATGTCCCTCCATGATTACACGATTAGAAATTAATGTAAAAATCAAGCAAACTGAGCGATATTCGGATGGAGCTTGGAATTTTTGCAAATTTTGCACAGATTTGATTCATGTGTCTTCACTGTTACTAGTTTTAAAGAAAAATCCTATGCTTAAAATGTCACTAATTCAATAAAAAAAAAATACTCAAGCAAGTTACAAAATCAAACATTTTTGGCTGTACAATATTTTTCTATCATCTTGCCTGAGTGCTCAGGATTGGTCTGGTGTTTGAAGTTTTAGTCTAAGGTTCTCACTAAGAATATCTTTGCACATCAATCTGTTCTTTCTTTCAAACCACTCTCAGTTTAAACTGCTGAAAAACATCCCCACAACATGAGGATGCCACTACCGTGTTTAGTAGGGATTATCATATCCTGTAGGAACCAGGATTTCTCCAGATCTAACATCATAGTCTTTTGGGCTAAATCCATTGGAGCTTTTCACTGAGGAGTGGCTACCATCTGGGCTCGCTGAAGAAAGAGTGCTGTAGAGATGATTTTTACTTCCGGAGAGAGATGACTTCACAAATACAAATGCTCAATTAACCAAATTAAAATGTTTGATTCTTAAAGATGAAACGTGAAAACAAGATCAATTTGGACACAAAATATGCCATATGAAAATATAATTTGAACTTTTCTCTATGTCAAAATCTTTAATCTATATAAAACTTCCTCAGCAATTTTGCAATTTGCATTTTGCGAGATCAAACAATTTCTGTGATATTCGGAGGGGTTTGCAGTTTTACAAAATGAGCACAGATTTGGTGGATATTTGGGCCAAGACGTGTCGCATGCCATCATCACAACATGCTTTCAAACAAATCTTAGCTGATGCCACACTGAATCACTTATACAGGGTGAAAAACAAATGGCAGAGGTTCCAAGATACACTGCAGTCATACGGTATGTTTCCAATTAATTCATGTGAAATTTAAACCATCATACTACAAAGATACTACAGTTACTACTGTCAAATGTGTCTATTTCACTGTCATGCTGCTCTTTGCACAATTACAGTCTTGGTTGCTCAATTTCACGATGTCTGCTAGCTTAACTTATTTTCTGTATGGAAATAAATACAGTTTCAGTTCAGTTTTTTTCCCCACTGCAGAAAAATCTAGCTCTGGTTTCGAGTTAGAAAGTGCTGGTAGAAATTAAAGTTTTTTAACAGACACTAACACACCAAACCTAATTTCTGTATTAAGGCATTTATAAGATGCCTTGCCAATATGCACTAGTACTGTATTAGAGCATCTCTAGAGCATCAAAGTCCTTTAGCTTTACTGCATATATATGAAGAAGCATGAGAAAGATGTATTGAAATCTACTAGTCTTTGTGACCTGTGATCTGTAAATATTCTTCAGATCCCTGAAGGACATTCAGATAAAGTTAGAGGTGCTGTAGTGTAGCTATTGTTACTTACAGAAGCATTGCTTTAGAAACAGCGTAGGGGTGAGGGTGACATCTGAAAGCGAGGACACACACACATACACACACACTATATAAAGCGCTATACAAATAAAATTGAAAAGAAAAATTGACACACGCATTGTGATGTAGGATGGAACTTCTCACCTTTGCTCACTGTTATGTGAAATAACTTCAGGGCAGCTTTATGTGGATGGCACCTTCAAGCACATTCTTTACAGAATTCAAAAGCAAGTGTGTTTCCTCAAGGACAAAGAATACAACTACAACTCTCCATTCACTGGGCAGCAGAAAGGAAGTCAAAAACCTCATTATATAAAGTACCATAGTTTAGTCTGCAAGAAATCTAAAGAAGTTTTAACACCATATAGACTTGTAAATATTGCTATATATAAGAAAATACCATTTGATTTTCTGCCTTAGGCCTAAACTATGGTCTGATTTTTTCTAATGGTGTGGACAAAGAATATAGGCATTTAGGGTCTAGAATGTGGAACCATATTTTTATATTTAGATTGTAACATTATGAAGGATTCATTGAAAAGAACCCAATAGGGTTCTTTGAATACAAGTACTACATGGTTCTTTGTTTAGAGTACAAGGTTCTATGAAGAACCTTCAACATTCATGGCACTTTTCCAATGCATAAAAGTAATTCTTGATGGCATTAAGAAAAAATGGGTTCATTTAAGGATCGTTTACTAAAAGGTACTTTGAGAAACCAAAAATGCTTCTCTGTGAAAACCTGTTTTTGGTCCTTCCTGGCACCTTTATATTGTTAAGAGTGTTATAATAATATATAAATTCAGACAAAAAAATGGAAAGGAAATGTCGATTACTAAAAAACGTATCCTTCTTACTAAATTGTTTATCATTTTAATTTCACACTGATTTTTGAATTACTCAGTGACAAAAAAAATGCAATTCATCAACATTGAAATCATTTGAAAACATTACATAAACTCTCCAAGCTTTCCACATAGAACCGATTTTTGGGAAAAAGGTTCTACTGGCCAAGTTCATAACCTTCAGGGTTTTATACAGAACCTAATGAGCCCGAGAAATAGCATAGTTGGATGGAGTCGTTTTTCACTTTTTGTGTTGAATTGTGATGAACACAACACCTCTGGTGGAATGTTCTCAACCATGCCATTAGCTTAATCTAAAAGACGTTTGTTGTGTTGATGTAGTACCAGGATTTATTAATCTTAAAAATTTAAAAATAAATTAATTAATCTAAACCTTTATCCCTGGCCTGGTCCTATTACAATAAAAAGTTTACCCTAGTCCTCAGATAATAACTGTAAATATTGCAATATAGTTATCATCCTAAAACCCAAGCCATTTTAAAGAATATTTGACATTACAAATGGTGACACAACACAGAAAATACAAGACAAATATATGTATATATAAAAAATAAAATATTATATAGGAAAATTTTCCTCTCTGGATGAAAGAAAAAACTGTCATACTGTAATTACACTCAGTGTTTAACTGAACTTGTAATTACCCATTTGACTTTCTATGTCAAATGTCATGACTGATCTCTTCACATACCTACTAAGCTTTCCATTTTTTAGCAACAAACAATATAGTGTTTAGCTACAGTGTACATAATTTTGTTATGCTTTCATTTCACAACAAATGAATGAACATTAAGTAAATATTTTGCTTGAACATCCCTTTTGTGAAATAAACCCCATTCTGGAATCTGAAATTCCTACCATACAAATCTTTTATGTTCTTATAGTAAAAACTTTTCTGCAGGCAATATTGTCTCTTTTGCAGATGATTGTTACTTTCCAAAGTTTCTAAAATGTGCTCTGCTTCCTATGTGAAGACACTTTACCGGGATAGTCCATCATTTTTATGCTGCCACTAAAACTTTATGCAGTATGTATCCTCTTGAGAAGGGCCGAATTTGTGATCTGATGTAGTTGCTATCCACTGAGCAATATTTTCACCTGGAAAGCTTCCCAGTGCCAGCCACCATCCTTCTGAAGTGTGCTCTGGAAGACTCTGTTGGTGGTGAGGGATACTGGGATTGACCAGGGACACTGGGACAACTTATGGGAGGCATGACTGTATGGATCTTTATACATGAGGTTATTGTGAGGGAAGTAGGTGTCTTGGGGGTGTTGGAACATAACTGGATTGTGGTATCCTAAAGTTGCCATGGAAACAGTCTGTTTAGCTTCATGATTCAAATCCCTGCATCCACCATTTTAAAGGCACCAGGCAGTGCATATTACTGCAGAGCAGAAAGGTGCATCATATCCTGCATCTTATGTCCCACAAGTAATGTGTCAGTCATTCCTTATACAACTTTTTCAACTTCTGCATACATTGTGATACATTTAAAAGGCTGTTCCAACACAGCAGCAAATTAGTAAATGTATTGCCAGTGCATGCTACATTATCCTGTAACATTTCAAGTCCTCGCCAGGGAGTAATTTGTGCATCTGCATCAGTGCACATCTGAGCACTAATGATGCGACATGGATAACAGTGGTAGGCATGTAGCCACAGCCAACCACCTCATGATTCATCATATTAGCCAGAATATGCAAGCCAGATTTTTGGGTGTGATCGAGGTGAGGCCTGTCCAACAAGTCCCCCTTGAAAACCATCAGTGAAATCAAGGGTGTCCAGTCTTATCTGGAAAGGGCCAGCTGGGTGCAGGTTTTCATTCTCGCTGAGCAGAAACCACATCTGAGTCTTCTGAAAGCCAAGATCAACTGATAAACAAATAGAAACAGGTGTGGCTGCTGGTTGATTGGAAAGAAGCCTGCAACTGCACTGGCCCTTTGCAGATAATATTGGACGCTTCTGAATGAAATCCTTGAACTGTGGCTTAGCGAAGGTTGTTTTGCACCATTCAAGCCACCTGCATCTTTAGAGTAGCTACAACAGCTAGTCAGTGCACCTGTGATTGTCACAGTGTACCACTTGTAGGTCATCTCTCAGATGCCACTATAGGCGTACGATGTTATCTGGTAAAGGGTAAGAAGGATGACTGACCACTGCAATATGTAAAGGACTCTGTTGAACATCCTTAAGATCACCCATCTTGGTGATTAAAAAATTTAACCCCACCTGCATGAGCACAGTTTTGTTGTTGTTTGTTGGTTGTAAAAACCATGTAAATGGTTGTTTTGGGGGGAATTAATCTGCGAGTTGAATCCCAGGGTAAACAGGACACACAATGTGCCTATCGTAACCCCAGACTAAAGGCCCAGTAGTTGGCTAGAAGAAAAAGAAAACACTGAAGAACCTGACCACACAAGAAAAAGATGACCAGTACTGTAAGTTACCAAACTATGAGTAAAACCACACATTGCAATCCCAGAGGTACATCATAGGAAAACACAACAAACAGATCCCAACAAACTCACATAATATGGAAGAACATACTCACCATGGTAGAAGAAAATGAGAGGAGGCTATCCAAAGTTGCGGTTACAAACTGCACATTGGAAAATGTACATAGAAAAGATGTGTAGTATGATGTGCACAGATGAATAGAAAAAAAGAAAGATGGCAATATTCTCGCAAATACTGTTTCCTGTCACTTTGTAGGTAGTACTATATATCAGCACCTGATGCTATCAGTTAAAGACCACTCCCTGATGTTAACCATGATGTTACAACTGCACAATACTTCAGTTGCTTGCTAGATAATATGCTATTTATTCATTTGGGTCGTTGGTTATCCATCCGTTTATCAGTTTGTCCATGTGTTTGTTCTTCTTTCAATACTTTAAATAAGTCATTTAAAGACTTATGCCTTCAGCAGAAGGATACATGCAGTTAGACTACATTCCTGAGGATGAGATGGTGAAAGAACATGTATTAATACCATATATTAATTTTTAATGCTCTAGTGTGTGTGTGTGTGTGTGTGTGTGTGTGCATGTGTGTGTGATTTCAAAGTAATAACCATATGCAGGGTGCTTCAAAGCCGGACCAGCTACAGAAGACTACGTATATTAATGAGAGGCTTTTACTTCAATGGGCTCTTCAAAGGCCAAAGTCTGTTTGCGTTGTTTTAATGCTGAATTGCAAAAAGAATTGTCAACTGTAAGAAACATTATATTTATTAATATTAAGTTGTTACTAGAAAGTAACAGTGGCACTATGGGATATTTTGCCAACTTACAAGGTCCTCAGTTTGGACCCGAATTAAGGTTAGTATGTTGAGTTTCTCTTCATGTTCTAGTCATGTCTACATAGTTTCCTGTTTCCTCCCGCCTCCTTAAAACATGCTGGTAGATGGACTGGCTACACTAAATTGCCCCAGGTGTAAATGGTACCCTGAGATGGACTGGTGTCCCATCCGAGGTCTACTCCAACCTTCTCCTACATTCTCAGCATAGATTCCACAGATCCACCTCAACATAGACCAAGATAACAAGGTTACTGTAGTGAACCTGTAGCTAAAATAAAAACAACCTTCCCAGTCCTTAAATGTCTTCTGTGATTCTCAAGGACATTGTAATGATCACAATGATCAGAATAGTCCACAACCTCTTTCTCTCTCTGCACAGGAAACTGGCGAAGTCCACACTGGTGTTGGTGCTGGTGTTTGGGGTGCACTACATTGTGTTTGTTGGGATGCCACACACTTTTACTGGTCTGGGCTGGGAGCTGCGCATGTACTGTGAGCTATTCTTCAACTCTTTTCAGGTAAAAACAGACCCTTACATAATCCTCAACAATGCAGGATACCATAAATAAATGGAATGGTCTTGAGTCGTTTTAATCAAACACAAATCATATTTACCTCCCAAACACTAGAAAGCATAATGATTGAAGGTTTCTGTTAATGCAGTGGAGTAAAGATTCAAATGAATATGTACTGTACGTAGTTCTAAATTATGCATCCTGCTTACAAGCCAATACGCAAGCAAAATTTGACCGAAATATTTGACCTGAATTTGTTGTTATTATTATAATAAATAATTGAATTTCTTTTTTCCACATACCTCCAATACATATATCCTCTTAAAAGTTTCACCCATTTTACTTTGTACTATGTTTGTACAAGCTATAACAAATATACATTTATCCCTGTTCTTTATTATACAGTATGTTAGACTATAACTCTGGCATTAATACAGTTTTTTAGATTTAGAGGATGCATTTTGTTAACTTATTGTATTCTGTATTTAATGTTTTTCTTCCTTTTTTTTCCCTTTTTCTTATATTTTTGTGTGTATATATATATATACACACATATATATATATATGTGTGTGTGTGTGTGTTTGTGTGTGTGTGTGTGTGTATGTATGTATGTATGTATGCATGTACATAAATATACATAATATTTATTACATTATAATTACATTTTAAATTTTTTGTGTGTTGTATCTTCTAACTGACTAAGCTGCTATAACACAAGAATTTCCCTCATGGGATCAATAAAGTCTATTAGAGTCACATACGAACTGTCTTATAGGACAAGCCTAAAATATCCTGTAGGACCACTTCCACATTATTTTTAAAGAGAGTCATTGATCATTTTGTGTTCCATGAATTGTTACCTATTAATGACTAATACAGACTGAGTTCTTTACAGGATGGTTTCTTAAGATCTTAATACAGCTGTCTATATGCTAATGAATGTAGACTTTTTCCTTCATATTTCTAAGTCCAACAAGCAACAGCATGAATGTCAACTCAGAACTCTAATCAGGCGTTCTGTGTCAGGTGTTTTGTGTGTGTATGTGTGTTTGTGTGTGTGTGTGTGCATGTGCTTGTGTGCGTGTGTGCTTGCGTATGTGTGTGTGTGAGTCAGGATCATGCAGTCTCTAATATCCCTAAAAGTGCTTTCTGTTCTATTTAAGGGATTTTTCGTGTCCATCATTTACTGCTTCTGCAATGGGGAGGTGAGTGACAACAGCCTTTAACTCAACTCACTAACTGTGTGTGTGTGTGTGTGCGTGTGTGGAGACTGTTATCCCCCCCCCCATTATGCCGTGCCAATGTCCTAAAGCAAGGTAGTTGCCTGTCTGCAGCAAAGAAAAGAACATTGTCAGTCTTCCCAGCCAAAGAGAACATATTTCTTCAATTGCTTTCTTAAACATGACCAGCTACAGAAATTCCTGCTTTAAAATGTTCTTCCAAAATGGCAACCCTGTGATAACCATGACTAAAAGCTTTAGGGATCAGTTAGTATGACTTTGTCTGGCTTTTTCACATTTCAGGGTCACAGTAGAAATTGCCTCCAGTATATTAAGTGTTTTAAAAACAGGTCTAAATGTCTAAAAGCTCTGAGTATTATTGTCATGCATCTACAAAGGGTTTGATAATAGCCAGATAATGGATGGTTTCTTTTATTATCTGTGAAATGAATGTGTTAGAACATAAAAGCATTTTTTTTTGTATTTTCGCACTTTTAGCAGCTGGCCTCATTAACCTGATTCTGGAAATGGACTTAAAGTATGCAAGCAGCATGAGTAACAGCATTTGTAGGGTTACTGCATGGGCCAGACACAAGAAAAGGACACAAACAATGACAAGAGGTTAACTGTATGAGGAAATATACACTATATTGCCAAAAATATTCGCTCACCCATCCAAATAATCAGAATCAGGTGTTCCAATCACTTCCATGGCCACAGGTGTATAAAATCAAGCACCTAGGCATGCAGACTGTTTTTACAAACATTTGTGAAAGAATGGGTCGCTCTCAGGAGCTCAGTGAATTCCAGCATGGAACTGTGATAGGATGCCACCTGTGCAACAAATCCAGTCGTGAAATTTCCTCATTCCTAAATATTCCACAGTCAACTGTCAGCTGTATTATAAGAACGTGGAAGTGTTTGGGAACGACAGCAACTCAGCCACGAAGTGGTAGGCCACGTAAACTGACGGAGCGGGGTCAGCGGATGCTGAGGTGCATAGTGGGAAGAGGTCGCCAACTTTCAGAGTCGATCGCTACAGACCTCCAAACTTCATGTGGCCTTCAGATTAGCTCAAGAACAGTGCGCAGAGAGCTTCATGGAATGGGTTTCCATGGCCGAGCAGCTGCATCCAAGCCATACATCACCAAGTGCAATGCAAAGCGTCGGATGCAGTGGTGTAAAGCACGCCGCCACTGGACTCTAGAGCAGTGGAGACGCGTTCTCTGGAGTGACGAATCGCGCTTCTCCATCTGGCAATCTGATGGATGAGTCTGGGTTTGGCGGTTGCCAGGAGAACGGTACTTGTCTGACTGCATTGTGCCAAGTGTAAAGTTTGGTGGAGGGGGGATTATGGTGTGGGGTTGTTTTTCAGGAGCTGGGCTTGGCCCCTTAGTTCCAGTGAAAGGAACTCTGAATGCTTCAGCATACCAAGACATTTTGGACAATTCCATGCTCCCAACTTTGTGGGAACAGTTTGGAGCTGGCCCCTTCCTCTTCCAACATGCCTGTGCACCAGTGCACAAAGCAAGGTCCATAAAGACATGGATGACAGAGTCTGGTGTGGATGAACTTGACTGGCCTGCCAGAGTCCTGACCTCAACCCGATAGAACACCTTTGGGATGAATTAGAGCAGAGACTGAGAGCCAGGCCTTCTCGTCCAACATCAGTGTGTGACCTCACAAATGCGCTTCTGAAAGAATGGTCAAAAATTCCCATAAACACACTCCTAAACCTTGTGGACAGCCTTCCCAGAAGAGTTGAAGCTGTTATAGCTGCAAAGGGTGGACCCACGTCATATTGAACCCTATGGATTAGGAATGGGATGTCACTTAAGTTCATATGCGAGTCAAGGCAGGTGAGCGAATACTTTTGGCAATATAGTGTAGCTATTGTCAAAACTCTTTTTGTCAAAATTGTGTCCAAAAGTGTACACACTAATATATAAAAGTATACATTTTAAAGCATTTCTATTATTAAATATGGCAGCTATTTATTTTCTTTCCACCTCTGTGTTTAGGTATGTTTCGGAGTTAAAATTAAATCGACACTTTGTTTAGAAGTGTAGAACATTTTGGTTTGACTTCAAATGAAAACATATTTCCAACTGGATATATGGGACACAAATATTTGAACAAAAAATGATTTTTTTCTAAAATTTGCCCATGAAATATTAGTTCTAGTCTGTTGATCATACTTACATAAAGGAAAACGAGTTAACACCTTTACAAATGTCTACACTTTAGTGATAAATTCTTAATGCCTGTCGAATTGTTTTTTCCCCTTAAACCTGTGATACCTTTTAAAAAAATAAGATCTGCTTGAACATAATACTTTATCGCATTTCATATGAGTTTTAAGAAACTTTCCCCTGAGAAAGACTAGCTACTTATTTATGCTGTCCATCATCTACACAGTTTACAGAACAAGCTACGGTTTTAAAGGTGGAACCTTGTAGGCTAGAGCATAGATAGAGAACGACTGAAGAGACAGACATCTACACTGGGTAGTGAAGTCACAGTTCTCAAACTTAATAAACTGTAATATTATCTTCCAATTTATTAGCACATTTCTTGACCTTTGGAGAATAAACATTGAGAATATTAGGGAAACTAATATCTGAACTGAACCTACGTTATTTCTCTCTCTGGCTGCTTTTCATTTAGTACATTTCCAAATATCAGTGAGAATGAGTTCATTAGAGGTGTGAGATCCACTAGTTGTTTTCTTAATTATTCTTTCACTTTGTAATGTACACTGATCAGACATGCCATTCTGAGCAGTGACAGGTGAATTGAATAACACTGATTATCTGCTCATCATAACTGATTATCTGTTCATCATTAGTGGGTGGGATATATTAGGCAGCAAGTGAACATTTTGTCCTCAAAGTTGATGTGTTAGAAGCAGGAAAAATGGGCAAGTGTAAGGATTTGAGCGAGTTTGACTAAGGGCCAAATTGTGATGACTAGACCACTGGATCAGAGCATCTCCAAAACTGCAGCTCTTCCCGGTCTGCAGTGGTGTGATGGCTGTTTCTGATGTCTGATGTCTGTGGCCTCTTTCAGCAGGATAATGCATCCTGCCACAAAGCAAAAATGGATCAGGAATGGTTTGATGAGCACAACAATGAGTTTGAGGTGTTGACTTGGCCTCCAAATTCCCCAGATATCAATCCAATCTTGCATCTGTGGGATGTGCTGGACAAACAAGTCTGATCCATGGAGGCCCCACCTCACAATTTACAGGACTTAAAGGATCTGCTGCTAACATCTTGGTGCCAGATACCACAGCACACCTTCAGGGATCTAGTGGAGTCCATGCCTTGTTTTGGCAGTAAAAGGGGGACCAACACAATATTAGGCTATAATGTTCATAATGTTATGGCTGAGCGGTGTAGGTAGCCTGTAAAACAACCCTGCTGCATAAAATTAGCCAAAAAAATAAAAAATCATACTTGTTTGCTAAGGAGTAGTGAAAAAGGAATTTCAGTGCTCAGTGAATTTCAGTGCTAACTGAATGAATAAGCACACACTAAAACCTGAATTAATCCTTACTTTAATATGAACTTATGATGAATTAAGGAATGTACTAACCAGGAACTAATAAAGAGCTAACCTTAACCATGACATGAGTCTTATGAATGAGTCTTAACTACATGTCTATTAGTTAATCTGTTTAATGAACATGTAGGGGCCAGTAAACTAAACACCACCCCAACCTCTCCACCTTTCCGATGTAGAAAGATGCACTAACAATAAACATCACCACAACAACGTTCATCTCAAACTGCTTTGCATCATTCTCCATCTATTTCTCTTCTAATGCCACTGTAGTGTTAGAATGTACTCTAGGTGGCTCGGGCCTGGGACACTTCTCCTTTACCCACAAAGGTGAAATTAATACAGTGACATTTATTCATATAGCAGACACTATAATCTATTAACATCTAAATCCAGTCTTCTCCAAGATTAGTTTTTGGTGTTTTTGGTAGTTTTTGCCAGTAAAAGCTACAGAAGAGCTTTTATTGGCAATGAGACAAGTGCTGAACTTTGACAACTAGCCATTGAAGTGATCTGATAATCACAGCGTGATATCAATTGTATTAAAATGCTCTAGCATTAATTCAACAGTGTAGTGAATCCACAAACTGATAAGCACACAGGCAGAAGCAGACACACCAAGAATGACTCCATGCCTCAAGGCATCCAGTTAAAATCTAGCATCCGCACCAGGGGTTGTGTATCATGGCCGACTCTGCGCTTTGGCCTCAGCTTCCTAAAAAGCTAAGTGGTTAAGGCTCTGGGTTACTAAATGAGAAGGGCAGGAGTTCAAGCCCCAGTGATTCCACTATCGGGCACCTGCTTGGAAAAATAAAGCCTTCTTCTTCTTATAACACAGTAGCTCTTGACCCCTAATGAGATACTCTTCATTTCTACAATGTACAATGGGTGAAGAAATCCTATTCAAGGGTCGCAAAGGGTCTGTGTGTGAGATCAGCACCAACCAGCTGAATTGACTGAGGAAATACAGTTATTATTAATGTTAGTACACAGACCATATAACCTGGCTGGCTTCTTTTCTGACTCAAATAAATGAAGTCTTAGCCTTAACATATTCTTTAAAACAACTGCCGAGCAAACAATTTGGTTTGTGAAGATAAACTCACCTTTTCCTTACTTTAAATCACATTTCCACACTGGACTCAAGGCTATATATCTGTTTTCACATTAGCACACTGATGTACAAGTTGTTGTGGGCTAGCGATGACACCCATGGTGATTACAAAGTCTGAGCAAGCTGCATCTTAAAGCTTCTTCAAAGCCAGTAGTCTGTGAGTATTCCCTTATCTGGATGATTAGCTGCTGTGCAGACAGTCGTAGCGGCAGCTGTGTAAAGCAAACAAAGTGTACGTTTTTCACTCATGGAAGCATTAGTGCTGAAAGTCGGTCATTTGAAGTCTCACTTGACCCCTTCGCAGACTCTTCAGTACGACGAATCTTGTACGACGCAACAGATCACACTTGAATAGTTGCACATCAGGAAGCCATTTACTTCCATAGTAATCATGCTATGATGGCCACTTGACAGATAAAGAGCACGTTTAGGAAACTGTTCACCTTTGAATTGCCTTGAAAATGTCTTATTAGAATCGACAGCCTTATTTTTATGTGTAAAGTTCATGCTCGGCCTAGGAGCTAAGGAGCTAAGCTTGCCTGCTGTTTGTGGTACAGAGATTAAATATCATTGTGTCACAGTTTAACTTAACATTTCTGAAATGTGCTGCATGTAATTCAGATGAAGTCTAAGGGTCCCCTGGATCACATGCTGTGTTTTTAATTAATTAATTTTGTGTGATTTGGGAAAACAACTTCAGAAAATCAAGTTCATACAAATGTTACCATTAAGAAAGAAAAAGTCTGTTTAATGCAGCAGATAAACATTTAAGCCATTTTACATTTTATTGAAAATGAAGCACAATGAAAGGGAATATATGCCTATAAATCCTGATATTTTCAGGGCTATTTACCTGACAGAATAGCTGAAAACACAAGGCAGGAAAGAATTAACAGCTAAAAAGTAACTCCTTCTAAAGCCTCCTAAAATTTCTTTCCTCTTCCGCAGGTCCAGACAGAGATTCGAAAGACGTGGCAGCGATGGACATTAGCATTTGACTGGAAGGGTCCAGTCGTGCTGGTTAATTATCGCTACCGCTCAGTGTTGACGAGCGTCAACAGCAACAGCAGTGTTCAGTCCCAGGTCCCGGCCCTACTGACTAACCGAGTGTATCGCTCGTCTAGACGAAGCAGCAGCACTTGCGTCTCGCACAACATGCGTACGCACTCGCACCTCACCCTGCCCGGCTACGTCTTCAGCAACTCAGATGCTGAAAGTCTGCCTCCGTCCATCCGTGAGGAGAATGAGGAGCAAGCGAAACGCGTCGACGACATCACACTTAGGGAAAGCACAAGAGCTTTTGTCAGAGGAGGTACCAAAAGTTCGGACGACATCATCCTGGAAGGGGAGGCCAAGCATATCGATGCATTCGAAGAGGATCAGGCGTTTGATGGTGTTGCTTTCCGTGAGGATGGAAATGGTGCTGGGGACATCATACTGAAGGACACAGTGCAGGTGCGCTATGGCGGTTTGGATCAGGAGGAAGAACTGGAGCTGTAGGCGGACAAGGAAAGGCTGTGTGTTAGTTTCCCTTACATATGCAACACTGCTGGCTTGATATCGTCTTTCTTTTGCATTCCAAGGTGTGAGACACATGGAATCTTGTGTCAAGTGCCATTAGATTGTTGTAAATGGAATTGCTGTGGATGGATTTCGATTCAGAATCAATTTGCAGACTCGCTTCAAGTAAAGGAAATGAACTTTGTCCACAATATCTCTGCATGTGGCAATCTGTAAAACAAATTATCAAACAAAAGCTTACTAACATTTGAAAGCTGATATCAAAGCAAAAATAAGAGACAGAGAGAGAGAGAGAGAGAGAGAGAGAGAGAGAGAGAGAGAGAGATTTTCTAAGAAATATTACTACACAAACCTTCAGTGTCACTTAATGGTCGCTTTCATTTTACTGTCATTTGCTCTGGTTACTGAGTGATGCAAACCAATTTACAAAAAGACACAGAACATGACTCCTTACAGCAGCATCGTGCTTCTCAACAGCTGAAGCTCTGAAGATCTTAAAGATCTGTAGAAAAATGATAGACAGCAGCATGAACTTTCCATCCAAAAATCAGCCTGCACTCTGTATTACTCGAACACTGATATAGCATGGAGCTTAACGACAAAATTTGCTCATTTTTACTGAACCTCCTGGCAGGCCTGGACTAGCAGAGGAATTTTCTTTGACTGAGTCTCTATGAATACTGTCCTTGTCCATGTAGTGACTATCTTCTATTTTCTGAAGAGGTTTGAGGATGTACTTGTAGCATGAATGCATTTACAGCTGAATTCTACATCTCGTTTTGTGCTTAGCTAGCTAACGGTGCCCCAGCACCCCCTTTTTTTTACGCATAAATCTACATTACATGTCAAGGACATCTAGTAAGAAGGATATTTCTTCTACATAAATGACAGCCGAGGGTGGTCCGGCAAAACCAAATCTACTTGTTTGACACATAGAAAACAGATCAATAACACAAACAAAGTGCACAGCCACAGGATGTGTTTTTGATGATTTGCTGCTTTTGTTTTCTGTTAGAACCAACATGCTTTTCTGGCATTTTCCTCAAAAGCAAATGCATGACCACTGAGCAAGATGAGATTTCTATATGGCAATGTATTTGTGTAGAAAATGTGAACTAAGGTTCCATTGTTATGTGCATTGTTTATTAAAAAGTGATTAAAAGTGAGAAAAAACTGTGAACAATGATGATGGCTATTCTATTCTTCATGTTTTCATGCGTGTGGTCATCTCTCTGTGTAATCCGTCAGATCTCTCAGGGTCCATAGTAACCCTGGTTCAGCTTGTTTATATAATAAATTTATATACACTCACTGCCCACTTTAATAGTAGCCCTGGGCGCAGGTTCAAAGGAATTGGACAGTGGAAAAGCAGGAGGAAGAGAAAAAAAAACAACAACAGGCGATACATGTTCACTGTAGCGTCAGTTCTTGGATGACAGGATTGTAACACATTGTTATCTGCCTTGTATCCCACCTGCCTTAAGGCTCTGTGAGTTAATATAGAATTCAGTTTCTAAAAGACACAAAGCTGTGTTGCACCAACAACCAGGCTACAGTCACTGAGAGAACATTACCACCAAATTCTGAATGATTTTCATGCTCAATGAATTAAAGTAGCCAGTATATATAGTATAGCATTCTGCCTGTTTCTGTATAGCTCAAGAAACGTATTTGATGATTTGTTTGTTAATTCAAGTACGCAGCATTCACATCAGTTACACTGAGAACTGCAACAAAAACAAGCAGACCTGCAACCTGAAAACAAGCAGGTTTGTGAAAAACAACAATCGCTCCTACAAACATGTTAAAGAACAGAAAATCAAGACTTACGATTAAATAGTTTTCGAAATGTCATGCCCCTATGAATGTCTTACTAGTGGTGCAGTTCCTGATGTTCCCTGCACTTCATGAACACTTATTAGTTTCCTACAAAAATTAGTTCATCACATCTCCAGCATACATTTTGTAGCCTTTAGTGTATATATATATATATATATATATATATATATATATATATATATATATATATATACACTATATTGCCAAAAGTATTCGCTCACCTGCTTTGACTCGCATATGAACTTAAGTGACATCCCATTCCTAATCCATAGGGTTCAATATGACGTCGGTCCACCCTTTGCAGCTATAACAGCTTCAACTCTTCTGGGAAGGCTGTCCTTTTTTTTTGACCATTTTGGGAATTTTTGACCATTCTTCCAGAAGCGCATTTGTGAGGTCACACACTGATGTTGGACAAGAAGGCCTGGCTCTCAATCTCCGCTCTAATTCATCCCAAAGGTGTTCTATCAGGTTGAGGTCAGGACTCTGTGCAGGCCAGTCAAGTTCATCCACACCAGACTCTGTCATCCATGTCTTTATGGACCTTGCTTTGTGCACTAGTGCACAGTCATGTTGGAAGAGGAAGGGGCCAGCTCCAAACTGTTCCCACAAAGTTGGGAGCATGGAATTGTCCAAAATGTCTTGGTATGCTGAAGCATTCAGAGTTCCTTTCACTGGAACTAAGGGGCCAAGCCCAGCTCCTGAAAAACAACCCCACATCATAATCCCCCCTCCACCAAACTTTACACTTGGCACAATGCAGTCAGACAAGTACCGTTCTCCTGGCAACCGCCAAACCCAGACTCGTCCATCAGATTGCCAGATGGAAAAGCGCGATTCGTCACTCCAGAGAACGCGTCTCCACTGCTCTAGAGTCCAGTGGCGGCGTGCTTTACACCACTGCATCCGACACTTTGCATTGCACTTGGTGATGTATGGCTTGGATGCAGCTGCTTGGCCATGGAAACCCATTCCATGAAGCTCTCTGCGCACTGTTCTTGAGCTAATCTGAAGGCCACATGAAGTTTGGAGGTCTGTAGCGATTGACTCTGCAGAAAGTTGGCGATCTCTTCGCACTATACGCCTCAGCATCCGCTGACCCCGCTCCGTCAGTTTACGTGGCCTACCACTTCGTGGCTGAGTTGCTGTCGTTCCCAAACACTTCCACGTTCTTATAATGCGGCCAGTACGACTATCAGAGCTGCTAGTTCAGGAAACAAATCAACACCTACTGACCAATCAGATTTAAGAAATCAGTGGCGCTGTGGTGTTCTTGAAATCAGAGTCTTTGAGACTAGAATCAAGAATTATGAGTGCTTCAGTGAAAAGCAGCAGGAAAATGTACCAAATGATTATTACAGGGAAAATCTGAAGAAACTCTTTGATAATATAATAAAAAAAAATTGTTCTGTTCAATTAGCACTGATCTGATTCTGCTAATAATTTCCTCACTGGCTGTATAAATAAAGACACAGAACTGAGCAGTCAGAACATGACAGTTCTAACAGTTAAGGGGTCTTTCCGTAAGGCACAAGCAGGTTGATGAAAGATTGCTATGATTCAGGGATGAAAGAGATCTATGGAAAGCCTGCAATCATTTGCTTGATTAAGCCTTGATCAAAGGAACATGAGCCTCCTAAGATGTTAACAGTGTCTGTGGTGTCATTTGGGACAAGAATTTCTAGGCAAAAATGCCTATTAGGAATATAAACACATTGTTCATAATGAACAGATTATGTATTCTAAAGAGATATAAACAGATATTTTCTTCTTATTGTTGAAAGATGACGATTACACTAGTATTGGGACTGGGATCCCATGAGATACAAGAAAAGAGAAGGTTGTTCAGGACACAGCAAGAAATCTTAGGGTGTTGGGTCCATGTAGCAGCTAGAGATCTACACTCTAACCTCTGACTGAATACATTATACGCTATATTGCAAAAAGTTTTGGGACACCCCTCCAAATAATTGAATATAGGTGGTTTTTCAAGGGTTGGGTTTGGCCTCTTAGTTCCACTGAAAGGAACTCTTAATGCTTCAGCATACCAAAACATTTTGGACAATTTCATGTTAACAATTTTGTGGGAACAGTTTAGGGATGGTCCCTTCCTGTTCCAACATGACAGTGCACAAAGCAAGCTCCATAAAGACATAGATGAGCGAGTTTGCTGTGGTGGAACTTGACTGGTCTGCAGTCCTGACCTCAACAGCATAGAACATCTTTGGGATGAATTAGAGCGGAGACTCTGAGCCATTCCAAAAGCTTGTGCTCTGTATAATTTACAAAATTATCTTCCATGTTCTATAATATTTAGTCAGTTATATACAATCAGATGCAGGGTGCTATTAAGAAAACAGTACCTTGCATAAGTATTCAGCATCCTTAAACTTTTCCACACTTCCACACAGATCATACTGATAGAAAAAAATCACACACACACACAGATACACACATGCTTACTGTGGGGGTGGTGTTTTCAGGATGATCTGCAGTGTTGGTTTTTATGCCAAGGCCATAAAGTTCAACTTTATGTCTAATCTGCACTGATTTCCACTTGTATGCTGCAAAAAAAGTTGTTTTTCTTCACACCAACCTTCTGTAAAGCCCAGATCTGTGAAGAGGGAATCTTGCAACAACTCTTCAGTATGTGTGGATACAAAACATCCAGCACATTTATTGCATACTTGTGTACTTGTTTCCAAGCCATGCTTTCTTGTCAATCTAATGACGAGTGAATTTCATCCAGCAGAATGAATTCTTTCCCCCAGGTGCATGTGCTACATACTGCAGAAAGTCTCTGGCACAAAATTAGTTGACATCATTAAGTTCCCTGCTTCTTATCAAGCGTATAATATAAATGTACAGTCATCTTATCAACACATCACTGTGCTTAAAAATACCACCAGCTCTTTGGACTGTGAGTAATTACTCTTCGCACTAGTGCAGCAAGAACCAGGCAATGGTGTTTACCAGGACCACTATGGGGGAATCAGTGAGGGGTAAATAAGCTGCTTTCTCCACGCTCCATTCTTTCTGCTCCCCTAGTGCATGCTAATTACAGAGAATTGAACAGTGACAGCAGTAAAGAAACAGGAAGCTTCACACATCAGTGCACACGCACTCTAGGCTTGGCCTTTGAAGACACTTTTTCATACACAGCAATGGAATTAGAGAGCAGACAGGGAAGGACTTTGCACCTACTGGGAGCGGCGCTCATGGAAAATGTAGTAAAGTCTAATTATTTTAATGGGTCATTAATGTAGTTAATAAATGAGAATACAATCAAAGAGCCACATTTAGAATTTAGCTAACCCTTCGGGTCCCCAACCACCAGGCTGCAGACCAGTACTGGGCCACAAAGGGAGAATATATACATGTTTATCTTTAGCGTTTTTTTCACTAACGCAGTCTGCAGGGTGTTTTATTTTGAAGAAATTGCCACTTCCATCTGTGCCTCTTTCTCGCACTTTTGAACCGATAAATTAAGCCCAAAAGTTACCCCTTGCAACAATGAAAAAACAAACGTAGCTGGAGAGTTTCATTGAAAAGAGGGAAATACCCAGTGATGACACAGCAGAAGACTCCAAGAAAAGAAAGCTGCATTTAAAAGAAAATACCAAGAGTCTTACTTAAATTATAGGTTTATCACAACAGGTCTTGTCTTGCAAGAAATGTTGAGGACCGCTGAGCATATATGTTCTGATAAGTTTAGCAGGTGAATGCTTGGTCAGATTATCCTTCAAACCGTAAACATGTTTCGGGTTTTTAAACCCTGGGTGATCCAATCAGCTTGCTAGTTCAGTAATCCAGAGCACTGATCGGGGAGTCGGCCATCTCTCAATTGCAAAATCTCTCCAGTACTCTTGTATGTTCTCATTCTTAAAAAAAATCCCACAATGCACCGCAAAAACAATGGAGCATCAATCAAGGGAGCGTAATTTTCTGAAGCCTCTCTGCCAGAAAAAATGGGAGACGAACCGAACTCTACTTCATCTAAAAAAATCTAAGTAGCTTGTTAACATTTGTTGGACCATCTGAACATTACACCATTTGTGTAAGTTTTAGTTAAGTTTAATGAGTTTTAAATTGTTCCTGTGAGGACCCTTGACATGGAATGCTTGGCTTGAGTCAGTTCTTTAAGCAGCCGTACAGTTAACATACGCTTTGTATTGGTAATATTGGTAATATTTTTGGGTGGCTGGAACGGATTATCTGCATTTACGTTATTTCTTATGGGAAACTTCGTTTCGCAATTCAAATTTTCGGCTTAAGAACTCACCTCCAGAATGAATTAAATTTGTATGCTGAGGTTCCACTGTATATAAATCCATCATTGACTTACCATATGTTACAATATTTCAAGTATATTTACTTCTGCACAATTACACAAAATACAAAAAATGTGCATCAATGTGTATCTTCCATTTGAGCTCACTTCGAAATGGATGAAGCTTTAATGTGGCTGCAAGTACACTGAAGTTCAAGGGTTTTTTTTCTTCTTTGTGAGACTGGAAGGAAATCCCACACGGCACATTTAGAGGTTCATTGGCTTTCAGCACGGCAGGAATCCAGCCCTGAAAACTTCAGCAAAAGTAACGACTTCCAGCAATACGGCTGCTGTTAACGTTCACAGTTTGTGCTGCTTCTCTGTGGTTATTCGACTGATACCATGTGCAAGATAATTATAAGAAGAATTATACGAAGAGAGTCATGCTAAACACAAGAGCTGGAGGAGAAGTGATGGTGTTCTGGACTGCTTCAAAACACTAAACACAAAACCTATAATTACACAAAAATACAAAATGAGAGATTATAATAGAGCAATTTCTTAAAGAGCACATGGAGAGCCAGGGCTCAGGGTTAGGAATGAATAAAATCATGAAGGAATAAAAGCTCTGCTTAAATGGATACTAATTAAGATGGAGTTGTATTCTCAGCATTCTCAGCAACATTTTCAGGAACTGGAAATTGTGTGACAAAATTATAACATTTGAAGACACTTTGCATTATTCCCAATTTCCACTTTGTATTATTCACTAAAATATAAAAAAAAAGAAAAATGAAATTCTACACTTCTTGTACAACATGCTACACTTGGAGAACTAATACAACTAGAACAAAAAGGCTACGTTAAGCGAAGCTAAGCCAAGCTAGGCTAGGGAAACTTTGACATGAAAACAAAAGTGGGAAAAACTAAAGCGGGAAAAAACCCAGAACTCCGCGTGATTATTCAGTCAGTACAAAACAGGTGAGAACAATCACCTGAGGAAATTGGAGCAAACAACAGAAGAACATTTACACAACAAATAAGAACGCCCTCTGGTGGCCTGGTAGGGGAATTTGTCCATGGTTGCCGTTACGAGCCCTACTGTAACATAAATACTTAAATAAATATTTTAACAAACAAAGGAAATATTGAATACTTTTATCAATCAAATATAAGATTATTCAGCATGTCAAGCTTTAGATTTTCTTGTTCTTTAGGCAGATAATTTTGCTTTTTTCTAGAAATTAAAATTTGAAATATAATCTGCTGTTAGAACAAGACCATTTCAAACTTGAAATTAGTTTATTCGATTTATTGATTATTCGTCTTATAGTTGGTATAATAAAACACTAATTAAATACTAAGTACATCTGACTATATTCAAGATATTTTCCCCATGTATTTTTTGGAGTATTTTAGGATATTTTGGTTTCCATGTAGACTTTCACAGTTTGCACACATTGGAAAAGTGTCTCTAAATATGTCATTTGTGGATTTTCTCTCTTTCTGTCATCTGGTCTGAAGAAACCGGTGGACAGAAAGTCACAATGATATTCTGATATTATGTCCCAATGTCTCGCCTTAAACTTCCTCATTTACTCATTACTCATGCTATTATGCAAAATTGTGACTTTTTTCAATCATCAGCCATTCAGCCACTTCAGCCACTCCTCCATCCAAATTGGTGTATAGTCTCTCAGATGAGAAGGTGATTTAATTCACAATCCTGTTTCAGTCAGTTGTTCAGTCATACTCTGATAAAGTTCTCCACACTTCTCCACACTCTGGTCTTCCATGGAGTAACAGATGGCTTATTTATAAATCTAGGATTCTCTCGAAGAGCTGGCTTTAAGGTCAGGACCATGTAATCTGATTCCTTGATATGGATGTTGCTTCTGCTGGCAGTCTAACAATCAGTATGAGTGACACATCGCATCTTGTCCTGAAAGTGAATGGCTTTATTCCATAGAGACAAGCAGTACTGTTGAATTACATGACCACCTGCATCCTGACAGCAGCAGTTCCCTTTACTTCTGGAGGGATTCTAGCATGCTTCAGACCAAAATGTCCATGAATTATTATGCACTCTAACATTTTAAACCTCTTCATCTCCTGTGTAGATATTTTTTCCAGATTTTTCCATCGTTAACTTTTCATTAAAAGTCCCAAGCTGTATTTTTAAAATATATAGTCAAATCTATTGAGTATTTCTTATTATAAGTTACAATGAATAAAATAATCAGCTTGTTAAAGCTGATTACTAGACATTTGTTAATGTCCAATTAACTTGTTCTATTAATTCAATTCAATTTATTTGTATAGCGCTTTTAACAATGTACATTGTCTCAAAGCAGCTTTAGTGTTAAAGCAGCTATTATCTGATTATAAGCATTTATTTTAAGCAAAGAATCAAAATAATTTGCCAATAAATCTAGAAAATGATTGAAATGAGTAAAAAAAAAAGAGTATAAAATAGGTTTAATAAGCTTATTTGGTAAACTATTATTTATTAATAGGAACTACTGGATGGAATCAGAGAATCAGGTCACTACAAATAAAAAAATTAGGGATTTAAAGACCAGTACTGAACAAATGACATACAAAGCGATTCAGATATTCTGGTACAAGGAGAACTTTTCTTCACAGTTTTGAACTGCCAACCATGATTCGAGTGGCCAATTGAGCTTTAGCACATCAAGCAAAAACAAAGACACACCACTTCACATAGTAGACCTAGGAACAATTCTCACTTTCTGTCAGCTAATTTTAGATTTGCATTTTGAAGGTGGAACTTCATGTACTGGTTTGTGTTTATTGGTATGTGCTGAGCCAAAGTGTTTGAAAAGCGATTTGATCAAAGAATCATATATTATTATGTATTGATACCCCTTTAAAATGTTTAAACTGTAAAAATAATTATAATACACTGAGATATAGAATTACTAAAGGATAGGTCTGGTAACTAACAGATCCAGAATTTGGTGCTTCATGAGTTTTAGGTGTGAAGTGTGTGTCTGTGAGTTGCCCAGCAATGAAGTGGTGTAGTATCCAGAATATTCTCTTCATGCCACCAGCTAAGTGTTCCTGGAATAAACTCCCAATCCACCAGAACCCTGACCAGACTGAAGTGCTTAATGGAGACAAATAAGAGCTTGGGAATGAGACACTGCGTCTATCTCTCTCTCTCTCTATAATACTCATGTGTATCCATATACACTCCATATACACAACATCGTTCCTCCATTCCTGGATGAAGTAAACGACAGGATTTGTTCAGTGTTGCTTGTAAAATAAATAAATAAATAAATAAATAAATCAGCATGCAGCAAAATGTGTATTATAAAAATAAGAGGAAAATTGGAATTAAAAAATAAATAAATAAATAAATCTTAAAATACAGCATATGATTAGACACTGGTGATATGAATACAGTGACATAATTCTAATATTGAACAAGTATTTTTGTAAATACGTGTGTGTGTGTTTCTATGTACATACGTGTGTGTGTGTGAATCCATGAAAAACACACACATGCGCTGTCTCGTCCCAGGAACTATAAGAAATGAAATAGTTGAAACATTTCAGCGCATCCGTTTTGTCACCTTGTGTGATTATTTTGAGAGTGATGTATATGCGTGTGTGTGTAGCACAGTATTCAGTAAAGTATGTTCTCTTTATACTTTTCCTTTCTCCTGTTTCCTTTTCTTCACTGTATGTACAGTGTGATTAAACTGATTACGGCTGTTTTCACCTCTTGTATTCAGAAGGCTTTTTATTCGATGTGATTAAACATTGTATTTCAAAAGCAGCTCTTTCTACAGGCTAGAATATCCAAATGACTGTTCAGTGATGTCTTTTATTTGGAAGTCCTCTACCTCGGTGCCTCTGTGACTGCATTGTATTGTCTCTGTACGTGTTCACCGCACAATGGCAGTAAATTGGAATCTGAAACTGAATCTAAATGGGAAAAGCTACAGGATAAAAACGTGTCTTCTGAACGTGAAAAGCATCTAATGGAATATAATGGGCTGCTACTGTTATTACTAGAAAGGGGAAACAACAGCTTACACCTGTCCCACCCACATATCTGTGTATGGATGTGTCTAATCATGCACAGACGCGTACACACACACTACGTTTACATATCCGTCATTTGACAGGCATCCTTAACCAGAGTGACTCACCGTTTCATCTCATTTATTTAATATACAACTGAGAAACTGAGGGTTAAGGGCCTTCCTCAGGGGCCCAGCAGTGTCACTTTGGTGGATCTGGCATTAAAACTCACAACCATCTGATCAGTAGTCCAACTCCTCAACCATTTGGCACAAGCCAGTGCAAAAGGGACTGTGTGCTCTCTCATGTCTCATGACTATGCTTCAGCCAATAGGTGTTTTACCCCGCACCAACACCCTGCTTCAGCCAGTGAATGTTTTGCCCTGTCCCAACCCCCCTGTATCGCTGTTCGGAAATGTTAGGATTTGTTAGGAATTGTTTGTGAGGTGTGATTTGTTAGGAACAGATTTCCAGTCCATCCACTGGAGGCACACACAGACACAGTACACACATATACACACTTGTCAGTCCAAGTTATCCAGGCATACAATTTGTTGGTTGATCCATCCATCTCTTCAGCGCCACCAACAGGCCAAACCTCAAGGTATATTATTGCTTATAACTTTTGAACCATTTGTCCTGTTTTTGTCTGCCGAATCATGACGTTCAACCATATTGGATTTTTCACCATTTTGAACTACTTTTGAGAACTAGTCCCCATAGTCACCAGCACATATTGTATGTATCATCTACACAGGGTTCTGAGCAAACATTATTCAAATAATTTTGCTGGTGTGGCTTTTCCTTCCAATTCAATCTCGTGGAGAAGACATCGAAACAGGAAGGGAGTCATATGGACACTTCAAAGCTGATCTGTCTAATCAACTCTACAAGAATTTGCACACTGTTTAAATATCCAAATCTATTAAGTATTCTCTCTCTCTCTCTCTCTCTCTCTCTCTCTCTATCTATCTATCTATCTATCTAGTTGTCTTTTTTCCGAAAACCTGCAAACAACTCATGTGGTCAGTTGACAACTTTATAGATATTTGGGTTTATATCATTAATGAAATAAGCAAGAAAATTACAAAATGAAACTGTAAATGGATTAAAAATACACCATTCATTCATTCATTCATTCAATCTTTAAAAATGTTTCAAAAATCATGTTTAAAGTGTCTGTGAAGATTCTCAGTCATCCAGGTGCGGTTAACTGGAAGTTGAGTCATGTCAACTGGACATCTTTCTAGTTAGATCAAAATGTTTCACTACTAACTGAGGCACCTTCTTCAGTCTGGGGGAAGTTGGCAGGATTCCTTGAATTTGTACCTCCCCTCCCTGGTTAGCCTTGTTAAGGGAACAAGGGGAGGTAAGAATAAGAGACGGTGTTAGGAGTAAGGGAACCATTTAGGATGTAACGACCCCTGAGAAGCAGAGTAAGGGGAGGGTGTATTGAAGTATAATGGGTAACGATCAGCGAATATAAGAGTGGACAAGGGAGTCCTAGATGGTGGATGTGTGAAAATGTCTTGTGGATGGATGAAAGAGCAGCATGAAAAATAGGAGACAGGTTAAAGTGACAAACTGTTATAGGAAGAGAACCTCTCCTTCATCACACCTCACTGTCGTTTATTATTTTCCTATAAAACATTGCACACACACAATGTTTTAGTCCTTAACTATAGTATATGATATAACATAGCATCTTTTTTTTCCTTCATTTTATTCATGAAATTTTCCAGTTGGCTGAAAATGTGTACAACTTCATAATCTTAAATATGTCTATGAAACATTCACAATGTTTAGAGGAATTGTTACAAGCAGCTTTTTTGTAGGTATTATCTCTGAGCACTAAGTGAAATAACACCACAGACTGATCTGGGAATGAAGCTATTGTGAATATGGAGATGATGATGATGATGATGACGATGATGATCAGCATTATCATCATAATCAGCTCCCAGAAATGCCCCAAATGATTGTTCATAAGTGTCTAAAATGTGAAGGTGTTATCTTCACTAAGATTCACTTCAGAGGGAAAACACATGTCTTACACTGAAATCCAACCTCATTATGCCTCATTTTATGTTATACTTGCGGTGATAAAATCAGTCATTTATTAAAGCTGATTAAAAATAAGCTAAAAGTTAAAAGCTAAAAACGGTTAATTCTTGCTTTCAAATCCACCAGTTAGTTTTAAGATATTTATTAAGAAATACATGAAAGAGTTCACGCACCTTAACACAGAACCTAACTTTCCCCCCAGGTCTGTAGCCTTGACTAAACAACAGTCAGTAAGTACATTTGCAGGTTTAGTCAGAAATTTTAGCTGACTGTGTTACAGTGCAGTCTGCTGCCACCGTCAGGTGAAAGTCGGAATTGCAGCGTGTTTGGCCAGTGAGTCATTTAACATACCATCTACAAGGCAACTCCTTCAGGATTTTACGATTTTGCGTTAGCAGAAATTATCTCAAAATCAAGAAAACTCTGAAATATTCGGAGGAGCTTGCAAAGTTTTAAAATAACCCCAGATTTTCTGCAGATTGTTTCCGAGACACGTCGTGTGAGGTCATCACCACCCACCTTCAGCCTTTGATTTACGTGCATTGATCATGAGTCCAGCTCTCATAGAAAATCATGTCTTCACTGGTAGGAGATAAAAAGGAGACTCGTGTGTCAATTTAAGAAGTTTTCCCCAAAAAAGCATAAAATTTCTGAAGGGACTGAGTAGTGAAACCACATGTTAGTTAACATCTGTCCAAGGGGCTATATTTGGATCTAGGGGTCAGATTGTGGACAACCCTGAAATCGGAAGACAAGCTAAACAAAATTTCATTCAAAGTGTTCATTTCATTTATCCAGCAAAGTAGGTCATGCTAAGATTTTGAGATTTGAGAGAACTTCAGATTTGGGAGATAACTAGCATGCTCACTCATTTAAAACTTGTCAAGACGTTATTTGAAGAATATTCCCTGAAGCCTTGGCAATCACGAGCAGCAAATGAGCGAAACAATGTCAGTGAGATTGTGTCAGGATGAAGACAAGAAGATAGCTGTAAGGACTCACTGGAAGCGTGAGTATCTGAATCCATATGCAGATATTTATTGAAGACGGCAGGCAGAATCGTAAACAGGTAAGCAAGCAAAGAGTCAAAAACCGGAAAAGCAAAACACTGGCGATCAAAACAGAAACAGAAACTGAAACCGAAACTCGTAATCAGGCAAGGATCATACACATCAAAGACTAATCAGGCAGAAATCAAGGCTTGGTACGTGACACTCGGAAACCATACTTCGGGTACAATAGAGGGAGCACGCTTCTTAAAAACCCTAGAAACCGGAAATCAGGTGTACACAGTCAATATTCGGGCGAGGGCTCCCTCTGATGGTCTGGACTAGTATGCACAGTGACCCCGGCCACCCCGGCGACGGGAGTTCAAGATGGTGTGAACTCGGTACGCCAGAGAGCCATCTATGTCCAGGGGAGGGGGCAGTTCCAGAGTTGCGGGGCATTGCATGTGGAGTCATGGTAGGGCTTGAGCAGGGGTACATGAAAGGTAGGAGAAATGCGGTAGGCCGGTGGCAGCTCTAGGCGGTAAGACACAGGGTTAATCTGTCGGATGATCGTGAATGGATCGATATACTTAGGACTGAGTTTTTTGCAGGGTAACTTTAATTTCAGGTTCTTTGTAGAAAGCCATACCTTTTGGCCCACTTGGTAACAGGGTGAGGGTGTCGCCGGTGGTTAGCTTGGAGCTCCTGCCTTCTTACTGCATGCTGGAGTCTCACATGTGCCCTTTCCCAGACCTCCTGACTCTTCCTGGACCATTCATCCACGCTAGGGACACACGAGGGTTCACCTGACATGGGGAAGAGCGGCGGTTGGTAGCCCAGCATGCATTGGAATGGGGTTAGTCCAATAGAGGAATGACGTAGGGAATTCTGTGCGTATTCGGCCCAGGGTAGGAACTCACTCCATCTTTGTTGATCACGGCTGCAGTAGGCACGGAGAAATCTCCTAAGCTCTTGGTTAAGGCGTTCCACTTGGCCATTCGACTGTGGGTGGTAACCAGAACTCAGGCTGACGTTAATGCCCAGCTGCCAGCAGAACTCTTGCCAGACACGGGACGTGAATTGTCTTCAACAATCGGACACGATGTCCTCCGGCAGACCGAAATTTTCGGAATACATGCTGGAACACAGCCTGAGCAGTCTCCATTGACGATGGAAGCCCTTTCATGGGAATCAGTTTGCAGCCTTTCGAGAACTGGTCAATAATGACCATGACCGTAGTAAAACCATGGGACTCGGGAAGGTCAGTCAGGAAGTCTACAGAGAGGTGGGACCAAGGGCGCTGGGGTATAGGCAACGGCTCAAGGAGGCCCTCAGGTAGCTGGCGGCTGGTACGTGTTTGAGCACATACAGCGTAGGAAGGGACGGCCACCAGAATCTTTGCCTCAGTAACTGTGTCGTCCGTTGTATACCTGGGTGCCCGGTGCTGGGGCTTTTGTGAGCCCATTGGATCACACGAGTACGAAGAGCCGTGGGAACGAACATTCTGGATGGTGGACAGTTGGATGGTGGTGTCTCAGAGCTTTGGGCCTGTTCTATCTCCCGTATAATACTCCATTGAACAGGAGCTATGAGGACTGATGGAGCGAGGAAGTTCGGGGTCAGTGGGTTGGTCTGTGGCATCATGGAGCCTGGAAAGAGCATCAGCTTGCACAGTGACAATTTATTAGATATTTGAGAAAAAAAGTGTGTGAGAATGAGAGAAAATAAAAACAGAAGGAATGCTCCCAGCCATCAATCATGTAACATGGGCGGGACTTAGACTCTACACTTACTATGTGCTGATATTAAGAACTAAAGCAAAAGGAGTTTGTAGAAATTTTTAGTCTACACTGTAATGGTGAAGGGTTGAAAAAGGGTTGAAATGTGTTGTATTAGATGTATGTGTGTATGTTTGTGTGTAAGTGAGTGTGAAATTCACAAGCCATCTGGAGCTGGTTATTTACTGGCACAGTTTCCAGCATGTTGATGGTCAGATGTTTCCTGGATGGTGGAGATGTGGGTACATCCTTGGAACATAGAATATTATTATTTACAGCAATATTGTCTGTCTATCCATCCATCCATCTATCCATCCATCCATCCATCTATCCATCCATCCATCCATCCATCCATCCATCCATCCATCCATCCATCCATCTGTTGTATAAATTATTAGTACTGCTCAAAAATAATTCCTTTTGTGTATTCATCATGTGCCAGATAGTGATTTCGATCATTTGGTGATTTTGATTCTCGAATTAACTACTCAAACTGTGGAAGCTCTTATTCAAAGTACCTCAATTAAAGCATCTGCGGGAAAGACAAGGAGTCGCATCTCAACTTGGACTCATGACTCAACTTGGACTTGAGTCGCATTTCAAATTCACTAAGCTGTGGCTAAAAATAGCAGCTGTTATCTCTTCCTGTCTGTTCCAGTAACTGTTTGCATCAAACTGGTTTCATTTATTTTAAAATAAAACTCATAAAAACACTAGCCGCCGGCTTGATGACATGAGTCATCCACCCAGAATGGATAATGACTGTGTTCCCGTGATGGTCACGTCTTTCGCTTCTTTTGAACGAAAAGAATACAGTGATTATTTGTTCAGTAACACACTTCCAACTGAATGGACAACAGGGGATAAATATGATTAAGAACTTCTGTGTCTCTTTCAAGAGACTCCCATTTTATTCGGCAGTCAAACCCAGGCCTCGGCAATGAGAGTGCTGAATCCTGCCACTGGACCACCACTAAGCTATATCATATCCTAACCAGATTATAGCCACATGTGGCCCAATTGTGTACGTCTAGGTTTAGCCAGAGGTGTAGCTACAAGACTGGCAAAGCCGGCAGTTGTTTAGAGCCATGAGAATTGCGCAAGCTAACAATAAGTCCATTAAACTATCAAATCTCACCTATACCCGCTGATAGGTAATGTTCAGCACTATTCCTGGAACTACCTGGAAGAGGAAGATGCCCCCATCCTGCAAGCATGAAGAACTTGTAAAAGATTACTTTGTATTGTTAAACTTTACAAAATGAAAGAGAAGTTTCTTGTCTAGAAGACAGAGTGGAAGTGTGGAAATAAAAGGTGGAACTGTTGACTAAGTCATAAAGTAATATACTGATAGCTAGTATAGAGTTGACCCCTGGTTCAGCGCTTTCCAGTTAGAGCTTGTCATTTGCCTCAATTGGTCTTGACAGCTTGGTCTTTGAAAGTAAATGAGAGTAGAAAAGCCAGCAGGTGTTCTGTTAAAGCTTCACTGATATAACTTTGATCTCATTGGAAAACAATATAATGCAGTAAAATGCAATAAAACAGTTTCAGACAGTCGGCTTGTCATATTGATTGAAGGCCTCAGTGTAACATGATGGCAAAAAACATAGATCTTGACTTTTCCTGTCTGGGGCATCCTACAGTCTATAATATCACCTCTGATTCTAGCCTATGTTGACGATTGACGAATTTCTTCTGGATGAATTTCACAATTTCTGCTATCACACAGTTATATGTTTACTGTTTATTTTCTACATGTTCAGAATTTCTAGATCCTGCACTTGTGCTGTAACTTTCTGAAGTGGAAACTAAACATTAAGTTAATCTCTTCTCATCTTTGCCTCTCAGTGTCTCTGCATGCTTTCTACTTATTTATCTGCTTAAGTATCTTCAGCATTTATTTCAGCAACAAAATGCTAAAATGTGGCTGACAAAAAATAGCTAAATAAGTTTATAAGCATTAGGCAAATTACATCATACTAATGAATGGGTACCAGATAGCACGTCCCTTTAATTTACAGTCTTCCAGCCATGTCTTGAGAGCCTTTTTGTAAATTAGGAGCACTTATTAGGAGCCTCCTGAGCTACTCTGTGAATTATGCACCAGCATGTCCACACTGAACAGATTTCTCATGGAAAAGATGAGAACAGTGGGCAGGTTCTTATAATAGACTACTGAGACAGGCATTATGATTAAGCTTATGTTTATGTTTATGTTAAATCTTTTCGGTTCATTGTGAGAGTGTGATTTGGATATTGATCAAGCCTTTCAGTGTGCTACACACTCAAGAAAACATACGTTGTAAAACACTGCCATCATCTGGTAAAAATTTAGCCAAATTCCTCAGAAATCCACTGGGAAAAGTTTACATTTTGTACACATAAAGAAACAACTACGTAGGCAGTAGTACTGTAGTTGAGCTTGTGTGTGTGTGTGTGTGTGAGACAGAGAGAGAGAGAGAGAGAGAGAGAGAGAGAGAGAATATATTGGTACCTTGATATGGATTAGCATCCTATCCAGGATATATTCTGCCCTCATGTCCTGTGTTTCCCAGATTAGTCTCCTTACTGAATATGAATTAAGCATAAACTAGCTTTGTTTTATAATCCATTCATGGGTCATATGGGCCATATATGTCATGGGTTCAAATAATCCATTATCACAGTAATTATTACTGGAACATGAATGAATCTGTCATGTCATGACTTTTTCTACATCATCTGAAAGGATTAGGACATGTTATAGTCATGTGACCTACTAAAAGGATAAAAGTAACTCTAGTAACAATGTAAGTGTGTGAAATTGCTAGCATTATGTTATGCATGCTAGATGTAGTACTAGATCAACAAGCTAAGTTGTTAATTTGGGTAGATACTTAAAAAGAACAACAAAAAAAATTAGTTAATCATAACTTGGTGAATTAATATAACCTACCAACCTTGAGGAGTCCCATAATTTTATGTCCTTTTTAATTATTAATTAATTAATTAATTAAAGCTTTTGACTCAAACAGAATGAAACCTAAAACCTCAATGCAAAAACAAATTAATTTATTTAATTACAATTAATTTAACCATTAAACTTTTGTATATTTTGTATGATTTATTCTTTGTAGAGCAAAAAAAAATCACACACAATAATCAGATATAATAGGTTGTGATTTGTCACAAGACCTAATTTTATTCTTGAGATTAGAAATTCTTACAATGCTTCTTGCAAAAATTTCCTTTTTTTATAGTCCACTTGTTCATCACACAGACACTTTAACATAATAATAATAATAATAATAATAATAATAATAATAATAATAATAAGTAGAAAAACAGTAGCTAAATGATTGCTAGCACATTTCTTGCTCTAGGTTTCTACTCAAATTGCAAAATACAGCGTCTCGACGTTCAGTCCACAAACTTCCAAAATTGGTAAAAATCACAGAAGATAAAGTACCTCCCTGGTGCAAAATGTACGACAAACATTACACAATAACATTAGGTTATAACTTCACAAGGAAAATGGCTGCTGCTTATTTGGCTGAACATAAACAGCACAGTTGATAAGCTTTACATTCAAGCTGTTTTTTTCCTCCAAAGCCAAAACAAGAGACAATTCTTTTACAATTTTACAAGCTTTCCGTTTTCTTTTTTTTTCTTCTTTTTTTAAAGCAGTAGTGCGATTGAGATGAACGTGAAAGTTCAAGCATTCCTGATCAGGGAAAGAAAAAGGAAAGTGTGACAGTTTGTGCAATGACCGTGTTTGATTCTTCAGTAACATTCAAAAGATTAGCAAACATTCATCTGGGTTTCTTCTGTGAGAAATGATTAAACGTGCCCGAAATGCTTATCAGTCAATAAACAGAAAAAAGTCAGATGGTTCTGTGATTATGGGTTTATCCAATCCATCTGTGATAATGTAAAGACTTTAAGATCAGTTTGACCCAAAAGCCAGTGATTGATGACCAAACGGTGCAACTGGAAACACAAGCTTTCATCCCTTGCTTGTTATATTGTTGAAGGTCATGTAGTTTCTTCGCAGACCGCCATTGTTCATTGTTCATCGTTCATCTTCAGTAAGCGTTTTATCCTGGTCAGGGATGCAGAGGATCTGAAGCCTGTCCAAGGAATACTGGGCATGAGGTGAGAATAAACCCTGACACCTGTGCACATTCACATTCACATTCACACTAGCAGGGAACCTGGAGGATCCAGAGAACCTGGCGAAAACCTGGGAAGAACCTGAGAAGAACCTGATGAGAATCTGGAGTGAACCTGTAAGAACCTGATGAGAACCTGGGGTGAATATGGAGAGAACCTGGGGTGAAGCTGGGGAGAACCTGGGGTGAATATGGAGAGAACCTGGGGTGAAGCTGGGGAGAACCTGGGGTGAATATGGAGAGAACCTGGGGTGAAGCTGGGGAGAACCTGGGGTGAATATGGAGAGAACCTGGGGTGAAGCTGGGGAGAACCTGGGGTGAATATGGAGAGAACCTGGGGTGAAAGTGTGGTGAAGGCGGGGATTTCCTGGGGTGAAGGTAGGGATAACCTGGAGTGAAGATGGGGAGAACCTGGGGTGAAGATGGGGATATTCTGGGGTGAAGATGGGGAGAACCTGGCGTGAACCTTGTGAAAACCTAGGGAGAACCTGGAGAGAACCTGAGGTGAAGCTGGGGATAACCTTGGGTAAACCTAGGGATAACCTAGGTGAAGGTCGGGAGAACCTGTAGTGAAGATGGGGAGAACCTGGGGTGAAAGTGGGGAGAATCTGGGGAAAACCTGGGGTGAAGATGAAGAGAACCTGGAGTGAAGATGGGGATATCCTGGGGTGAAAGTGGGGAGAACCTGGGGTGAAGCTTGTGAGGACCTGGGGTGAGCCTAGGGAGAACCTGTAGTGAAGATGGGGATAACCTAGAGTAAACCTTATGAGAATCTGGGGTGAAGCTGGGGAGAACCTGGGGTGAAGGTGGGGATATCCTCAGGTGAAGGTGGGGAGAACCTGGGGTGAAGGTGGGGATATCCTCAGATGAAGGTGGGGAGAACCTGGGGTGAAGGTGGGGATATCCTCAGGTGAAGGTGGGGAGAACCTGGGGTGAAGGTGGGGATATCCTCAGGTGAAGGTGGGGAGAACCTGGGGTGAAGGTCCTACTAAACAAACTCCAAACAAACAGTAACCTGAGCTCAGGACTGAACCGGGGAACTCTGAAGCTGTGAGACTGCAATGCACCACCTAAAACTTTTTTTCCCCCAATACATTCACATAATACCTGATTCTCCTCATGTGGTTCTTCATCATGCGTGAAGGTTTGGTTCATTCACTACATTTCCAGATCCATAAACACTAGCAGCAAGATTAGTGTGTTTTGGTGTGAAATTAGCAAGATGGCTTTGAGTGATGGCTTCTGCGTTTCAGCGGCACTTACAGAACAGGTGGTTAATTTCGTCTTGTGTTTTTTTTGTTAGTTTTTTGTTTTAAAAGAAATGTTCATCCACAAGATCTTTTGCTTGAAGGCCTTTCGTATCCTAATGGAGCAGTAAAAAAATTCAAATAGCGAACAAATCCTTGTGCTGTGAAAGGATTTTTTTTACAATAACAGGACAAAAATGGTACAAACATGTACAAAATCAAGGCCTCGTTAGGGACGTCTTTAGAGTCTTCTGAGGGAAATGGTGCTCGGTTTCTGGAATCCTTTCATCTTCCAGGAAGTCAAGATCCGCTTCAGGAGATAAAACAGAGCAATGGATTTCTATTCGGCCTTTTTTTTAAATTACACACCTTATTAACACTGGATGGCAAGATTTGTCTCCTGATTTGGATGAACTGAACTGAAAACACCGTGTGCAGTAGTATTACGTTTAAGGAGCTCTGTGGTGTGTGTGTGTGTGTGTGTGATAACAGTCCAAGCCATCATCGCGTGGTTGACGTGCCCAGAGAGAAACAAACAGTCATAGTAGGACACAGTGAAGCCTGGCTGATCCGGATGGCCTGTCCGCCCGCCATTTTGTTTTCTTCTTCTTCTGGGCCCTCTCTGGAACCTGCTGCCTGTACATTCAGAAAGAAAGTAGAGGATTAGCCTGGATTTTGATATATATGAAAGCTCTGATACTTCTTTTTGTAATCAAGGGATCAATGTTTACTAGCTTCATTGAGTTCTTCTGAATACAGTCTAAAGAATGTTTCTGGCTGTATTTCCTCTAGTATATGCTGTGTATATCTGTGTGTGAGTGAGGCATGTTGTGTAAAATCACAACATCCTCATCAACCAATTTTGTGCATGTACATGGACACTTACAGGAGACAGGAAGGCATCTGTCAAGCAAAACGCTTATATATATATATATATATATATATATATATATATATATATATATATAAAATAATAATAATAATAATTGGCTCACTCCAATCCAACAGGCAGCTCTGACCTCTCATCACTTCTCAGCCCATGTCACAGGGCAGTGTAACAACATCATCCACATACATGAGCTCACATACGCACATGATTTGCTAGCGTCACTATGACTGACGGGAGACGGACTACATCACTACCAGTCTCTCACTGTGATTTTGATCTCCTGACATAAGGGATGAAGAGCACTGGTGGCTCAATGGTTAAAGCTTTTAGTTATTGTCGTGGGTTCAATCCCCAGCACCACCATGCTGCAACTGTTGTGCCCTTGAGCATTATGGGGAAAATGGTTTCGCAAAACAAATTTTCGCCTTAAAAACTTGTTCACAAGTCACATGGCTTTGTTTTGAATTCACTCACCGAATCACTCTCACGAGCTCGTGGAAAGCTTTGTCCACATTCATGGGTGGATCCTTTGCACTTGTTTCAATATAGGTAATCTGTGAAGAGAAGGCGGAAGTGAAAGTGTGTTCAGAAGCAAAACATTTGGTGGATTCACTGTAAAAAAAAAAAAAAGCATGCAGCATGCACTTGAGTCAATAATCTGAAATCGTATAGATATATAAACCTTTATCATAATAGTCACTTTTCATTCACCAATAAATCCTCTAAGGTACAGATTTGATTGGTATATACCGTATATCTTGCCATATTTGTACATTCATTACAAATATTTTCATTTAAACTGGTGGAGAAAGGGTTTAACATAAAGCTCGTTGACCTGAGCTGATTATTATCGGACAACTTCTTTCAGTAAGGATGTGCCACCTATTGCAGAGATGATGCATAGCTCAGACTGTTAATGAGAATGTAAGGCCATAAAACATGCATAACCAAGAAGAACCTGAGAGAGAAAGAGAGAGAGAGAGATAAGATCAAAAGTATGAAAGTGTTGTGAAGAGGAAGAGAAGCACCTACACTGTGTTTCATCGCCATCTCCTTCCCCTGGTCGCTTGTGATTTTGCGTAAATGCACCAAGTCGACTTTATTAGCCACGAGGACCATCGGAAACGACTCCCTGCAAACACACACACACACACACACATTTAGTGCAATAAGTAACAGATATGTAATAACAGCAAGAATACAATAAACCTAATAAAGAAGTAAACATATAATGAAGCAAATTTACATAAAGTGCAGTGGTTTGGAGTATAAGTGCTCTCCTGAGATAAGCTGCAATATTGCACAGTCCTTGCATATTCTCTGAGTAAAATAAGGCTTTAACGCTAAGCTTAACCCCAGGATATAATGTCCAATTGAAAATAGTGTTCTAACTCCAAAGAGTTCTGTCCTCCACAATATGACTGCGACCTTCAGTTCTGCATCAATAAGCAGCTTGTAGAGAAGTGTTCGCTTTCATAGCAAGGCTTCTCAGAGTGTTTACTAAAAACAGGAAATATTCTTTAAGTGCCGCATAAAAAAAAATCATCCAATGTACAGTGTGAAATGTCGGATTATGACTAGCCAGGATTAGCTGTTCACCTCGAGTGAAATGTCAAACAAGATAAACCCGGATTCTGTCTACCTGAGGATGATTATTTTGAGTGTTGAAAAGGGTTTCACCCTATAAATGAATAAACCACTCTCCATTCATACCTGTCTTTCACTCTCAGGATGAGCTGATGGAAACGGTCTATATGCTCAAAGCTGGCTTTGTCGGTCACCGAAAACACTATGAGGAAGCCGTCTCCTGTCCTCATGTACTGCTCTCTCATAGCGCTGAACTCCTCCTGACCTGCTGTGTCCAGTACTACACACACACACAACCGAGAGCGAGATTATCCGGAGTAGTTTAAAGCATTCGCAATTAAAGCTGCAAGCAGTATTTTCAGGGACCAAGCACCCAGATTCTGTGAGCCACACATTCACAAACATGCTCTAATTTTTGGAAGTTGAGGCACTTAAGGGATTCAGGAGTGATCTACAGTTTCACTCATGATGTGTGTTTTGATCACAGGCAGTGTTGGATTTCTCTGGCTGTTGGGAGAAAGATCTAGATCAGAGGTGTCCAATCTTATCCACAAAGAGCCAGTGTTGGTGCAGGTTTTCGTTCCATCTGCACAGAAGAACACCTGATTCTATTGAAAACCAAGATGAGTTGATTAAACTGGTGGAATCAGGTGTGGCTCCTGCTTGACTGAAATGAAAACCTGCACCCACACTGGCATTTTGTGGATAAGACTGGACACCTCTGGTCTAGATGAATCAATGCGAAGCAGGGTGGCATTGATGCTGCTGCTGCGACCTGTGGTGTTGTCTATTGCTACTTTAACGTTTAGACAGGTGTCAAGATGACGTGGGCGAAATCTGCTTGAATGTCAGACCAGCAAATTTTGTGAGCGAGTAGCAAAACTGGTTATTAAGCATGTTTTTGTAACTTTTGATCAGTAGGTGGCGCTGACAAAGAAATTTGTTGTCTAGCCTCAGGTCATGATCCTGAAGCTGCCTCCGAAGTTTAGTGCCAGTGTGCAAAGCTGTTGTTGAGATACAGCCTTCACTTCCTGTTTCACTTTTACATTTGTTGGCTCATTACGGGCAAACCATTTGGAGTATTCATGATTCTGTTGATAATGTTTATGAGGCTTTCTTTGAAGATGACTGTGCCAAATTTGGAGACTACTGGATAAAATTTGATGGAAATTTGACTTTCGGTGCTTGCCCATATAATAATAATAACAATAATGACAAGAAGAAGAAGAAGAAGAAGTCATGCATCTACTCTTCTTTTCAAAGGAATCCAGATCACATGAGACCAAATAGCAGTAAATCAAAACACACACAAATACACAACATACTCAGATGTAGACACACATATTACAAAAGAAGTCAATGTGCACATATATGCACACGCACATACGCAGATTAACTGTTGTGTAATACACAGATTATCTTAAGCACAAGACACACCCATGTGCAAAGAGAAATAAAGAATCTACAGATGGATTTATTCGTAGGAACATTTATACAGGACTTAAAAAAAAATGTGGGTAACCTAATCGTTCTACTCTGTATGGAAACCTTAAATGCTCGGTGTCAAATAATCTAAATAGCATGGATTACTTTTAAAGATGACGTAAAAAAAATGACGTTTATTCATGTTTATCATCTGTCCTGATCCTGAAGGGTTTAGTAAAAAATGTCTCCTCATGCTTGGTGATGGGATTAAAAAGACCACCGAGTTAAAACAAGCAGAAACTGAATGAACTGAATGCATCTGAGCTGGGAGATGTGACTGGTTTTCATATGTTTCGGAAAAGTTTCCAAAACCTTCCTTCCAGTTCATCCTGCATTACACACACACACATGCAGATTATGCTTAGAGTATGCACAGTCACACCCTCAAACAAAAAGTCTGTCTCACACACACACACACAGAGTAAGCACAGTAACACCCTGGGTCAAATAAAACAAACACACAATAATATAAGTACACACACAAGCAACATGCACACACTGAAAAGAGGTCTTACCATCCAGTATGGCCCACTGTCCATCGATCTCGGTGTGTTTGAGGTAAGAGTCTTCGATGGTCGGGTCGTAATCAGGCACGAAGATTTTCTGAAAGAACTGGATGGTGAGGGCGCTCTTGCCCACGCCACCGTCACCCACCACCACCAGCTTATAAGTGGGCAGGTTGTCCCCGGGCACAGCGCTCGTCGCCATGGAGACTGCTACACCTGGTCACACACACAACACACACACACGCTGGATGAGAAGGAGAGGAGAAGCGATGAACCCTAACACTCTAAATGGGCTGTAAAGTGATACGTAGGCACTGTAATGCTGCGGCTTTAGAGAATGCTGATCAAGGCTTTTTTTTTTTTTTTACACCCGTGTGTATGAAATATTGACTAGACCTATACATACACTGACCAGAACACAACCTTGTCACAGAGCTGCAGGATAACAGGATGATAATTTACAAGAAAGGTTTAATTCTACTTGAAAATGTATCTATAATGGATTTCAGAAGTATTTACAGCTCTGATCTACAAACCAACACATCAGAGCTTTTCCCACCTTTAATGTGAAATTGCACCTTATAATAACTGAGGTGCATAAGTATGTACACCCCTAAACTAATCATTTGTCAAAGCACCTATTGATCAGATTCCACCAGTCTTTCTGGATAAAACTCTTTCATCTTAACTTTGGGAATATTTTCCATCTCTTTCTTGCAAACACTCTTATGTCACCAGCCTAATCAATTAAAGCAAACAAAAACAATGTTTCAATACTAAAAGTCTTAAGGATTAAAACAGCAGGAGGAATTTACACCTTACACTATTATAAATCCTGATCTGCAATTCTGGCACTACAGTAGATCAATATGTTGGATTTGTTGTCATTAAAAATCGGAGTTGAATTATTGTTTATTGATTTGTGAAGCTTGTATGAAGATAAGTCTCACTTCATGGCTTCAGTGCATCTCATGCCTAGAACATGGAATTTCACCAAACCCACATTTCTGGTCTAAATGCTTTTGTGATTTACAAATAATTTCTTTCGTATCTAACTGATCAGTTCTGCAAAACTTAACTCAGTCATAACAGGAAGCTACGTCAAGCACCATGTCAGTGTCTGAATACTGTAACTAAAGCAGAGCATAATGTGGCAAACATTTCATCTGAATTTTATTCCACTCGAGAAATTCGCTGTGTCGAAAGAGTGGAAGTAAACGTTGAGAAATTGTAGCTGTGCGCAGCTGAGAGCGTTGGTCATGTTTTGAAATCCTGATGAACGCGTCCTCAGATAATTACATCAGTTACGCTGTTCTCTTATCCGACTTCACCGGTTACAAACGACACGGATTACTGTGAACAGAGCTGAAGGATTTGCGAAGGCCATGTTGCAACAACAAGAAAAATCAATATCTATAGTATTGAGCACTGTTCATAATAAATACGGACACCTCAGTGCTTCAAATAATTATTATAATTCGTTCAGTTTAATAGTCTTGAGGTAGACACCATTTTTAAAGCTCGCTGTCACTTGTTTGTCATTCCCTCACCAGCCATTGTTTTTTTTTCCTTTCTTGAAATTAAGACAATCAATAAATAAATAAATAAATAAATAAATAAAAGAAATGCTGCTTGTCAATGTTATCAAGAAGCCAGAAAACAAGAAGTCTTCTATCCTGAGGACTTTCCCGTGTCAGAAATCTTAAAGTCACGACTTTGGCTGTGAGTGAAAATGGAGACTCCTTTAGTAAAGGTCTCTTTACAAAAAGCTTCACTGTATCCCCAATGATATACTGTTAGTGTAAAAAACAGGGGGATGCAAGGAGGATTTTCGTGGTACAATTACGGCATTTGCCCTCATCCAGAGCATCTTACAATTAATCTCATTTTACACAACTGGTTAAGGGCCTTGCTGAGGGCCCCAGCATTGACAGTAAGTAGGACAACACCTTAACCACTAAGCTACCACAGCCCCCATGGTATGTTCTATGATATCACACACAAATGATAGCCAGATCTTTTCTTTTTTTAACGTTTGTTGATTACGATGATCAGCTTATACTGAACTTTTACCAGCTATACTTCTCACTGTAGTTACTTCCTGGCTTACGCTTGCCCATTTTTCCTGATTCCAACACATCAACTTCCTGATCTGACTAGTCACCTGATAGCTAATATATTCCAACCTTTAACAGATTATTTTGAAATAATCAATATTAATCACTTCACCTGTCCGTGGTGATTAAAAAAAATGGAATCACATGCAGTGGCCACATGACATACACAAGTGACTGGAGATCATTTGTTTTCAATGAGAAACGAGTGACAGCAACTGTTAGCTGTGGGCGTGTCCTTATGTTATTATGCAAATATGAAGCGACTCAGTGCAGCCAATAGGAGTGAAGATGGTTGAGTGCATGTGATCCGTGGTGAGGAGCGAAGTCCCGTATGATATGAAGCAGATATACACTGCTGAATTTTACACAAAACACCAAATCTCCATCCAGGACGTTTTATTTACACCGACCAGGCATAACATTATAACCACCTTCCTAATATTGTGTTCGTCCCCCTTTTGCTTCCAAAACAACTGATCCGTCACGCACTGTGTATTCTGACACCTTTCTATCAGAACCAGTATTAACGTCTTCAGCAATTTGAGCAACAGTAGTTCGTCTGTTGGATCGGATCACATGGGTCAGCCTTCGCTCCCCACGTGCATCAATGAGCCTTGGCTGCCCATGACCCTGTCACCGGTTCACCACTGTTCCTTCCTTGGACCACTTTTGATAGACACTGACCACTGCAGAACGGGAACACCCCACAAGAGCTGCAGTTTTGGAGATGCTCTGATCCAGTGGTCTAGCCATCACAATCTGGCCCTTCATCATTCTCACTCAAATCCTTACGCTCATCCATTTTTCCTGCTTCTAACACATCAACTTTGAGGACAAAATGTTCACTTGCTGCCTAATATATCCCACCCACTAACAGGTGCCATGATGAGGAGATCATCAGTCTTATTCACTTCACCGGTCAGTGGTCATAATGTTTCGCCTGGTCGGTGCATTATTACTATAGCAACCGGTAGTAGGAACGGCTAGTGATGTCTTTGCCTAGTTGAACGCTGACCTTGGAAACAAAGCTTGATGCTGATTTGCTGAACCTTCATGCTGGGTGGGTGGGAGTTGATTGCACACTTTTAAATACGGAATTTTGGAAAATATATCAAGTCTTTCCTGAAATCAAAGGCTTGAGTCAAAGTGAAGTCACAAGTCATTGATTTCAGAGTCAAAAGTCTTCTTTAATTTTGTCAAGTCAAAAGTAAAGCAGATTTCTGGCAATGTCCCTCGAGCGCAGAACACTGCTGTCCAGCATGAAGTATTCAACTGAATTTCGTCACTGAAGGTAGCAAATGTTTTAATTAATATTTCATTTAATATTTTAGTATAATAAAACTGCAGTGTCTGATGAAATTCACATTGATCTTCTAGCCTCAAGAGCATGCACCAGTTCCTTTGGAAAGCAGTGACCTCACCTGTAGTCAAAGATTACATCACTGTGTGCTCATTTCTCACACTGAACATGACACACACACACTCTCTCTCTCTCTCTCTCTCTCTCTCTACAGACCAAACACATCACAGTGTGCTGATTTCTCAAACTGAACACAACGTTCACACTTCTGATGGCTGAACCCCACACTGCCATTTTGTGCCAAGATTTAAGACAGGAGGCGTGCACATTTGTCAGATTTAACCCCTGCTTGCACATTTATTTCCCAGATTTAACCCCCTTCCATCACTCAACTCACAATATTCATCAGATTCAACACAAAGTGCATATATGTATATCATCATATTGTGTGCGCGTGCATCATAATACAGCTGTGTATTATTGCAACCATCTTTCCAGCTGTGTAGGCGTTTAAGTCGTGCTTATTTCCTTCCTATTAATTTCGTGTTTTATTTATAGATATTGATTTATTTATTTTTTATACATCAACATTTAAAGATCACTTCTGCAAATCAGATATCTGGAATTTTCTTTAGAGAGAAAGCAACAGCATCTGGGAGCTCCGTTTTACTTCTGATGCAAATCGTAATAATTTTCATTATTATTATTATAATTTTGGATTCAAGTGAAATCGTGCAGCGTGAAATCTTTCCCCTGATCAGCTGTAAGCCCTTGTCATTAGTGCATTATTAATAACACGGACGCAAAGGCCTGATGCTTCCTGCAACTCGATCATCATTTTGGTGCCGTAACTCTCAAAGCAAAAAAACCCACATTATAATAAACTGTGTTACCGTTTAAGGAGAAGACACCATGTGAGGATGACAAAGTCCTTTTGAGGAGACGTTGAAACAAACATTCCACTTGAACCCCAGGCGATGTCGTTGTGTATTTTTTTTTATTATTTTAGTATTTTTTACACCTTACTTTTACAGTGTTATCTCTTCCAGAACAGAGAGCTCTTCATCCATCCGCTTCAAGTGTTTCAGTTCCTTACACCGCAACAGCCGTTACAATTAAAACACACTTACATTTAGGGGGGGTATTAACAGCTCCAACGACAAACAGCGTCCTTTTACTGAGCATTCTTCCACTATGTCTTTTAATGATATATAATAAAATACACAGTTTTGTTAACAGAACCCGCCTCCTGTCAGTATTTTCTGTACTTATAAAGAAATGCGCTAATACTGAACCTCGGGATCCCCCTATTGTAAGAATGGACCAGTCCACTGTCAGGGCTGGCTGGTTTAAAAGGAAAAAACGCACGAGCCGTATTGACAGTAAAGGAAAGTGATTTGAAGCGGGAAGAAACAAATTCTAGTTGATGTTTCGTTTTCAAATGTCAAATGGCACATATTATATGCCGTGATATCATTACCAGACTTGCATGGAGATATAGGACAGAGAAGGAAATTAGCAGTAAATCCAGACCTGTATTTATAGGTAGATTCCTTAATAAACCAAATGACAGTAACTCCCTGAGATGAGATGAAGAGATAAAGAAACCTTGAGAGGAAGCAGACTAACATGAAACCTATCCTTTTCTGGATGAGACTAGGATTGTAAAACCATTAAAACGTGTTTGAAAGATGTTCTGTATGAGGTATGATCACAAGATGTCCTTTATGATTAAAGCAGCAGCGCTTAAGTACAAATTCACAGTATCCAGGTAAGATGCATGAAAGCAAATGCGAGACACGGGAATTTGGGAAGTCCAAATGTTTAGGCGGCACCAGAGAATGAGCCGCAGGGGCGAGACTGTGCATATAAGGTACATTTATGGTGCAAAAGGTACACATTTTGCATCACTTCCACAGTGTTCCTGGATCCACCAATCAGTTCAATGGTCAAAGTTTTCTATTATAAGCTGAAAGATCCCAATCACTGAATGGAACGACTACTGGATTTTTGAGCACTGTTCTTATGACTCCATTGCTTGGCTGTGGTTTGGATTAGATTGGATTCTGTCATAATTCTAGGTTACTTAAAATAAAGTAAGTAAATAATTGAGCAAGTTAGTTAGTTAGTTAGATGATTTTCATTCAACTTCAACCCAAGACTGAGGATCAAACAAAATACCGTTTCCCCTTGACAAAAGGATTTCGATAAGCGTCCCATATGAACTGTCTTATAGGACTAGCTTAAAATATCCCGTAGGACCATTTCTACATTATTTTTTTAATGAGAGTCATTGATCATTTTGTGTTCCATGAATTATTAACTATTAATGACTAATACAGACTGAGTTGTTTACATGATGGTTTCTTAAGATCTTAATACAGCTATCTATCTATCTATCTATCTATCTATCTATCTATCTATCTATCTATCTATCTATCTATCTATCTATCTATCTATCTATCTCGTATAGCAAATGCAGTGTTTGTGGTGCTATAAGAGTCATTGTGACTCAAACTTTAACCCAAGAGGAGGAGGGCATGTTTATGACTCTTATTATGGGACTCGAAGAACCTAAAAGGAGCAAGGTGAACAGTTTGTGTGGATGACTGGAGTCTGCTCAGGTGCTTCAGGCCTTCCTCGTGCACTGTTCTGTGTAGATATCATAAAGGAGGCTGTTGCCTGTGATTTACTGGGTATTCTTCACCTCTGATTCAGTATGTAAGTATCCATACCAGACTCAACCACACTCAAACTGGTAAGGATCACTGATCACAAGAAGTAGAGACATTGGTGTGCCGTTATAGTGAGGAGTTTAAAGTCCATGTCAGATCCTTTAGAGATTTTCACACCTAAGAACCTGGACACATGTTCCACAGATGTTCCATTGGTGTCTATAGGTTGGTGTGTATATTGTGTCCTCCTGTATGTGCTAAACAACTCTCTATCAAGACCATCAAGAGTACATCATTTGAATCATTAGTGTGTATTTTTACTTGGGATGGTACAAATGTTGTACCTTTAATCAACTTTTGTAATAATAATAATAATTATAATAAAAACACAATTATCTGATAAGGAATATTATATTCATGTTTCCAGGTGAAATGTAACTATTTTGATTTTTTTTCACCAGAAGAAAATTGTCATTTCTTTGTAAATGGAATTTTCTAGAAACACCATGTGCTTTTAAATGACCTGCTTTGAAATATCATTAAACCTCTACAGAACATGCCTCCTTCTTAGGTTGCCTAGTAACAAGCAGACTTATCCCAGCCTCGCATGGGCTGTATCCTAAACAGCCTCCTACACTCTTTGTATTAGTGCACTACGTTGGGATGTGTACAATAAAGGCAGCTAGACCTTATATGTAGTGCGCTGTGTGTCCGATAGGGGTGTAATTGGGATACAGGGACAGAAATGTAAACTGACATCGTCAAGATTATTATGTTCTGCTTTTGGTATAAATGGAGACAGAAAATTCTCAGTTGAGACAGATAAGGTGAAGTAAGGTTTAAAAACAACAACAACAACAATAAAAATAACAACAACAAATTAAAATACTGCTGTGTTCTCAAGATGTTTAGTACACACTTCAGCCAGCAGATGGTGCTGTTGCTGCGAAAATGAATTACACATGCTGTTAGATACAGATATATTTAATCTATCTTTGTTATATTTGAATATAATGCATAGTAGGGCCACTGTGGTTTATTAGTTAACATGCTTCAAACCTCCAAGGTTGGGGGGGTCGAATCCTGCCTCCGCTCTACATACAAGGGATCTGGATGTTCTTTATGTGATTCAGGGGTTTCCTCCAGGTTCTCCGGTTTCCTCCCTATGTGTTGAAAGGCTGACTGGCATCTCTAAAATTGTCTGTGGTGTGTGAGATTGGGTGTGCAATGGAATCCAGGGTGTCCAGGGTGTCCTCCCGTTGTGTCATGAGTCCCCTGGAATAGACTCAATTGAATGGTCCAGAAAATGGATGGATGAATTGGATTGCCAGTGTTCCTAAATCAAAGAAAGGAATAAATAAAAATACATAAATTAATAACCTAGTGGTATATAGTGGTTACAATTCTCCTCGTGCTCGTGTCAACATGGATTCTTTCTGGGATCTCTGGTTTCCTTCAAACTACGAAAAAAGACACCAGTAGGTGTCCTATATGTAAGTTTGGACATATGTGTGTGTGTGTGTGTGTGTATGCATGGTGTCCTGCAATGCTTTATTATATAAATGAATATATAAATGTATGTATTAATGTAGTTAAAAGACAGTATATACTCTGTATATTCCATGATTATGATTTTTCTAAATGATCACAGATTGAATTGAAGCCAAGACGCTTCGTGTGACGTCATCACAACACGCGTGTCGAACATGAGTACAGCTATATAGTAGAAAGTAATTACATGCACCGAAACTTGACAAGTTATATCACAAATTGTCAAGTATTTTTGTCGAAAAGCCAGGAGGTACTGTATAATTCTTAAATTGTTCAGACAGGAAATTCGTACTAACAAGAACGAAATCAGCTACTGACTCCAGACTGTCCTCTATCGGCGAAATGTCGTAGCTGCAACCAAGTTTTTAAAGTAAGAGTGTAGTAACAGTCATCAATTATTGAGTATGTACACCTTTTCTTACCTTTAAAGATCATTCCGAGAGAGAGAGAGAGAGAGAGAGAGAGAGAGAGAGAGTACATGGTAATGAGGGTTTGTCCACTATATGCTCTGTGTGTGTGTGTGTGTGTGTGTGTGTGTGTGAGCGCGCACGCTCTCAAGTGGCTTATCGCTTTCATAAGACTCCGGCAAAAACAATATAATAAAACACAACGTCAAATGAATGAATGAATGAATGAATTCCACCGGACACAACAGTCTCTTAATTGTTTATTTAAGTTATTCATGTATTGGTTCAAAACCTGGCGCATTAATACATAATACGATTACTGTTATGCGGTTACAGGTGCGCTCGAACCCGACTCAGACAATCAGATTATAGAAAGGAAACCCTGTTTTATTTATTTATTTATTTATTTATTTATTTATTTATTTATTTATTTAGTTAGTTAGTTTTTGCAATGTTTTATTCATGCTATTTAGTACAGTAAGCATATTAATTAATATTTATGATACTAATTAATTACCTGTCATTTGTCTATTATTATTATTATTATTATTATTATTATAAGCTGTTTATAATAGCTGTTTCAGGCATGGAAACCCCGCCCACCCGGTTCAAGCCCCTCCTTCTCCGCTGTCATCGAGTGGGTGCGCGGGGCGTTTGCGCCATGTTAGCGCCGCTGCAGCTCATCTGCTAGATACAGCTATGAATACATACGCTGGCTAGAAGGTATGGGTGACCAATAATCAAATTAGCATATCGTGGCCAGGAGTGACGATCATGTCGGCGTGAATATGCTGTAAATGAGAGGCTAAACGCAGGAGGGATTATTTCTGTCTGTATTTCTCTGTGCGCGTGCGTGCGGCGCCCGCGCGCGCGCGCGTGCGTGCGTGCGTATGCGTGTGTGAAGGCTGCTGGCCCTCTTTTAGGAGAGCAAATGGGGCTTTTTCGGTTTTGCAGCGGATGAACGGCGCTCCGTCCTTCTCTCTGCCTCCGGCTTTCCTTATTCCTTTCATCACAGCCACACCATCATCATCACTTTTCATCATCTGGACTCTCTCTCGGACATGTATATGACGGTGAGCTGTGCTTTCACTATTTTGCATTAATCGGGTTCTCTGATCGGTTTTTTTGCATGAATCAGGTTCTCTTATCCCTTTGAATGAATCAGGCTTTCTGATCGTTTTTCAATTATGTTGCATGAATCAGGTTCTCGGATTTCACTGCACAGTCGCCGGTTTGACCGGTGCAGCTTCATTTCTTCCAAAATTGCTCGGTTGCAAGGTGCACCTGCAGCCTCTCTCTCTCTCTCTCTCTCTCTCTCTCTCGCTCTCTCTCTCTCAGCCTGCTTTCTTGTCTTTCTGCATGCATGCACGTATGCCACATTACATCATCTGAAATGATTCTTAGCACAGTCCTCTGTTACTGGCCAACAGCATATTTACCCAATCTGTACATTATGTAACGCTGTGCCTTCTTGCATGCCAATACATACAACACGACATATGCAAATATTCCCAATTTGGAAATAGCCATATATAGACTTTCACAGAGTTCATTCGTGTCCAGTTGGACGTGTATGAAGACCGTAGGTGTATGATTACAGCACTGGCTTCTTGGACATGCACGCCTCTTTCAGCTGAATGGATGACATCACCTCGCTCAGCTCCTCTGTCTAGGTGCGCACTCTTCTGCAGCACCTGCCCTGTTCATCCCTTCATTTAGGGAAGACTAGAGTGCAAAGCGGAGGTGTAAATATATATATACATATTTGCCTGCATTTGAGCAAACTGATGATTCAGCCCAGCGGTTGTTCCGTTATTCGGCCCTCTGTTGTTGTAGGGCAGGCAGGAAGTAACCAGTGCTGCTGTGAACTACCTATTGTTAAGAAGGTAGGGGTGTGTGTGCACAGAGACCTGCTTCAATGGAAAAGACCACTATGATATATTGCGTATCAAGGGATAGTTGTTGACACAAGCGGTCCAAATGGAAGGAGTGTGTACATCCTACTATCTCTCTCTCCCTTTTTTAAATCTTGGGTGTGCCCTTTCTCTGTTTCATTCAGAGAAAGGCTACTAAATGAAATAAGGAGGGGTTATAGGACACATGGTACAGTCATTTGGAGTGTGTACCCATCCTGGGTCCCTGAGGATTTCAGGATCTGTGTGTGGCTTCTTATGGCACCTGGGGGATTTTTATACACACACACACACACACAAATTCTAATCCAACAGTGGCATGATTACTACCTGTCACAAATTAGCATTAGACACACAGGGTCATATTAGGACAGGTTAAAATAATCATCAGTTATCGCTGTGCTACAGCTACATCACATTATTTAATAATCGCATTAGCATGCTTGCTCAGGAGGGGCATGTTTCCCTTTTGAAAATGTGACGTTGTCCAATTCTTTGGTGCAACTTGATTTGCAACTCGGAACACTTGAAATCCGAGGAAAGTTCAATGTCAGTCTGTTAAAGACGGCGAATTTGTGAGTACAGCTTCCTTAAAGTATTTGAAAAATCCATTTTTTATTCCAATACTTACGGGTCGAGAAAAGAATGTCTCGTCGCAAGATCCCAATATGGCAGAAATCCAAGATGGTCAGTAGGGAAAGATTTGACAGCATTTGCTTTAAAAAACGAAAACATAAATCTGTATTTAGAAGTATATATAATATGTTGCTGTACTCATAAGGGTTAGTAGGCATTACGTTATAGTAAATGTAAAATACAGTATGTCCTTCTATTGTCAAAGGAAAAGCTATTGAGTGGCACTGCTAGATTGGCAGGAATTCTGCTAGGAGGTCACTGCATGGCCCCTAAAAGGTCAAACAGTGTGACCTCCTGTTGTTTGGATAGCTATGAATTGAGCGTTCAAAAGCTACAGAAGAGTCAATACAATCATTCCATTTTAGATTGGCTTGAAGATACTCCTGATGCTCTTTTCACATGATGCACATGGCTAACTTTCTTAGCTTTTTCAAATTAGCATATCTCTTCGATGGAAGAGCAACATGGCTAGTATGGGTAGCTAGCCTTTTTTCCAAAGCCAGATGATTTTTCTTTTATGTAATCAAACAGATTACCAGCTACAATGCTTTTTGTGCCAACAAATTAAATATTGCAGTATTGCAAAACATAGAAAGATATCAAGCTTATCATGCTAGGTTCATACTAGTAAGCAACAGATCTCTTTTGTGGTTTGTCTCTTGTGGGCATGTAGCAACCGCTACTGTTACATGACAGACTATCCAAGCAAGCTTATAGTACCAAACAGTATTACCAATGTACACTCACCACAGGCACCAACCATCTCCACTATTTCTTTCCAAGCTTTTAATTTCTTCAGAATATCTCTATACAATATTAGCTATTCTCTATTCACTAGCTCTTCCTCCCATTTTCATCAATCAACCAGTAACTGGAAACTAATCAGTTGCAAACTGAAGTTGCCAGTAAGGAAATACAGAAGCATCGGACAACACAAACCATCAGATTAGTCTAAGTCATCCTTGAAGCCAGTTGTTTGGTTTTGTCGCTTTTCACCAAATTTAATTAGCATGGAACTAAAGAAAACATCAATTCAAATGCTATGCTGTTCCTTTGTCTCTTGCTGCTGTCCCAGAACTCACATCTTTGTATTGTATGCATAATCACATTTGCTTTAAGGTCATCTATTGAATTGGTTAAGTTAGTTAGTTGATAGCTAAATTCAACCATAAGAATAAAACGCATCAATTTACAAACCAAGTATAACTCCAGGTAGACAGTGAAATCAGATTAGTGACTGTATTTTTAGTCTGAGTGATTTGTGAGAGTACTCTCCATGGGTCTAATACGTAATTATGGCATTGCCTTTACAGCTGTTACAAATCTGAAGGTTTTACCTAAGCATCAGATTCCCAAGAGTAATTACAGGGTTATTGCACAATGTAGTGAAGGTATTGCAGGGGGTTTTGAATGTATTCCAGGGTGTAGTATGGATATTGCAGGGGGTTGTGAAGGTACTGCAAGGGGTAGTGAAGATATTGAGGGGGTAGTGAAGATTATGCAGGGAGTAGGGAGGATATTAGTAAGGATATTGTGTGGGTAGTGAGGGTAATGCAGCTGGATAGTTAGGGTATTACAGGGGATGGTAATGGGGTTGGAGGAGTAGTGAGGGTATTGCAGCAATAGTTGTGGGTATTGCAGGGGGTAGTGAAGGTATTGCAGAGGGTTGTGAAGGTATTGCAAGGAGTATTGAGGATATTGCAGGGGGTTTGTGAAGGTATTGCAGGGGGTAGTGAAGACCTTATGGGGTAGTGAAGGTAATGCGGGGGTAGTGAGGGTATTGCAGGGGCTAGTTAGGGTATTACAGGGGTAGTAAGGATATTGCATGGGGTAGTGAGGATATTGTAGGGGGTAGTGAGGGTATTGCAGGGGGTAGTTAGGGTATTACAGGGGTGGTGAGGCTATTGCAGGGGCAGTGAAGGTATTGCAGGAATTGTTAAGATTTTGCAGGAGTAGTGAAGGCAACAGTACATTAGATGGGTTTTTTTTGGCACATGCATAGTTTTGAATTGAGCCACTGCTTCCATTGCATAATCCTGTAAATGGGACCATATATTTCACCAATAATTCAAATCAGTGTAATTTCAGTGCTGGGGTTATAATGTTAATCAAAAGTTCATACCAATGAGCATTGCACATATATATATATATATATATATATATATATATATATATATATATATATATATATATATATATATATATATATATATATATATATGTTTTATTGCCAGGGTGAAATATCAGGAAATAAACTTTCTTGCAGGAGCCATTTACTTTTTATGTAACCCTAGATAGCTGACCATTCCCCTGCTCGGATAACATGCTCAAAGTATGTTAAAGTAAAACTAATGCTGATTTGTTGCCACTGTGCTCACAGCTTTAACCTCTGGTAAGTTATTTGTGAACAGGTTAAGAACACACTACTGACCCTGGCTGACCTTTGCTCAGTGTATGCGTGCTGAGAATGTATCAACTCCACATTCTTAGAAGAAGACTTGTGGCAAAAATGGCTGGCAGAACTAACTAAAGTCTCTTGATGAGGGGTATCTTAGTGTGTTTGTTGATGGTTGAAGGTTTTCTCTTCATTAAAAGATAGTAACCATCACCACTTAACCTTCCCCAGGCACAGGTCTAGATAGACATATACATTTTATCTGTCTGACATTACATTAAATGTTGCTGAAAATCAGTTGGTTCCTGTTGTCACTTATCTTAGAGCACCTATAAACAGTTGTTTTCTAACTTTCTGAAAAATTGTCATGTTGCTAAGAAATTGCTGAAGAGGTTCCCATGGCAGAAAACTGACTGACTTTCCAGGTTCTTGTTTTCTCCAGTTTTCTGTCATCTTTGATAATAAAATGGACACTGACTGTTGAATGTGTACCATCAAACTCACTGCTGTAGAGCTTCTTTTCTGGGTTAGAACTTGGTCCTGAGGATTGCTGTGCATACAAATGAGGGCTTCAGAGATTGTAAAACGCTTAGGGATGGAGTAACTGCGCTCCAGTGTCTCAATTAATCTTTTAAACGCCTCGCGTTTCATTACGATAATGTGCATCACTATGGGTTCTGTAATTTTATCTGGAATGTCTTGCTTTCTTTTGTCTGTGATTGGCTTTACAGACTCAAGGGTATTTCTGGGTTGCATTCAAAGCTGATGTTTACCATTTCTGAGGATGAACTCCTAATATGATGATTATTAAGCTGTTAAACCTAGATGGCTTTTTGTTTTGATGCAAAAACATTGATGGCATTTGTAAGCTCACTTTCACTTGCCCTGTGTTGAGATGATTGTTTAAATTGATCACCATGTTTTTAAGGTAGCTTTATTTTCGTCATATCATGTGTAACACCACTTCTACATGGCTGATTACCACTGGATTGGAGATGTGGTTAAGGTGTTGGACTACTGATCAGAAGGTTGTGAGTCCGTATCCCAGGTCCACCAAGCTTTCACTGCCTTGAGCAAGGCCCTTAACCCTCAGTTGCTTAGTTGTATAAAATGTGATAAAATGTAAGCTGCTTTGGATAAGGGCCAAATGCCAGAAATGATTGTGTAAACTAGTTAGATGAATGTTAGGAACAAAACCTTTGTGCACGTCGCACATGATAAGACATGCCTCCATAGCAAGACACCTCACTTAAATGTTTAACATTTAGTAATATATTCACCACCAAGACATTTTTTTATACAGATTTGAACCTAATCTACCACTAAGAGTCATGCAAGAAAGGAGCTTTGTAATCCTTTACTTACAACTGTGAAACATGATGGTGGCAGCATCATATTTTGGATTTCTTAGCTGGAAAAATGACCGGGGCACTTAGCAGTACCTCAAGAAATCTTGGTTGCAACCGAATCTAAAAGCCAGACCATGATCCTACATTAAATGTCTGTCTTCAAATGGCTTAAAGATACAATAGTGAAAGTAATGGAGAATCACAAAACCCTGACACAAATCTCATTGAAAATTTGTGGACTAAACTGAAAAAGCATGTTTGAACAAGGAGACCCACCAAGCTGACTGAGTTACACCAGTTCTGTTAGAAGGATTGTGGCAAAGTACCATGAAGGTATGCCTTGCGTTTGTTTCAAATTAATGCCAACAAAAGCTAACAAAGTTTATGTAAACGACCAGCTCCATGAAATGAAGGAGATATCCTGTGACACACCACAGGAAATGTATGGTTATAGCTGCGAAAAATTGAGTTTGTCTGTAAACTTCCACTGCAGGAGGCTAAGCAGCATCCAAAAGGTTAATATCAGCTACCACAAACTGATTTGGCACATATACTTTAACTGAACTTAACAACATACAGTATATATAAATACCAAAAGGTCATTCAAGCAACTATTATGTAACTGTATTCACCAGGGCCAGAAATTTCAATTCTACACACCTTAAACATTATTATTGCTATTATTATTTATCATTCATTCCTTTTGGTTCTGTTGCAAATATTGCATAATTCGTAAATACAGTATATGGTTATTAATTTCTCAGGGAATTTCTTTAAGCTAACAGTGCCAACAATCGATAAAACAGTTCTTTCTGTGTTGTGCACTTTGCCTTTATAATTAGATAAGAATTAGATTTCACTAAATCTAGTTCATGCTACAAGCAGGGCAGTATTGATATAACGATCTCACAATATCACAATACCACGATACATTAGGTCAGACATTTTTTTAAAGGAAACTCTGATCACAAGATTTTTGTTGAATCTTATAGTTTTAAAGTCAAGTAATGCAAAAAAATACAAACCCAGACATACAGTGTTCTTTGATTTGGCTCTAGGGCCATGGTAACCCTAGTTTAGGATGGGTGACTAGTTATACTAATGAGTTGTACTGATAATTATACACAGAGGTAGTGTGTAATGCTCACTGAAGCTACTGTTATGAGTTTATGACAGCTATATAAGTTGTGATGTGGCCAGACACAAGGCAGAGGTTCCAGTAGCAGCTTGACATAAATTATTCTCACCAAGTGAAGAATGATGTACGTTTTAACCATTTATAGGTACATGTAATGTCATGGAGCATGCATTAAACATGTTCCTGTTATCACTTGCACTATAGCGACTATAAACATTAAATCCCTTCTTAACCTCTCTTAAAGTTCAACCTAAAAGCACAATGTCCTCTGTCTTAAAGATGTTCCTTTGAAGGAAGACTGATTGTTTGCAAAGGGCTGATGTCTTCATAGTAAAAACTTCATCATATCGATGATTAGAGATTTGTCTTGAAAGGAATCAAACCATTCTGACCAATCAGATTTGAGAACTTAACAGCACTGAGGTATGAGAGGTATTAGAGCTGTTAGAACCACACACAGCCACAGGATGTGCTTTTTTTATAATCTCTTACACATTCACAGAGGTCGGGTGTCTTTCGCAGACGGTGCGGGGACAGTAATGACAGCACGCTTCCGGTTGCCTGCTGGCCGAAGCTCCGATGTGGGAGAGTCTGAAGTGGCACGAGACAGACCGAGCTCACAGGTGGTTTGTAACGTTTTGCTGCTGGACAACACGGTGCAAGAATTCAGATCTAACGTACGTAAACACAGACACACACACACACACAAGATTTTCTAATATACAGTTTTTGTTATACACTGAACACATTTGGGTTTAAGATCAAAAGATTAATATGAGACAGGAAGTAGGTCTGTTAATTGATTGGGCTAATTGATTGGGTCTACAACCTTTTACTTATTTCCTTGAAGAAGTCCTTTTAGTTGCCATTGTTTTTTGGATCATTGTCTTGCAGCATGATGAAGTTCCTCCCAAATAGATTTTTCTGTGTTGTTTGGCTCATCTCTTTCTTTCTCTTATTTATCTGTCCAGCAGATTCTTACTAGGCACCAAGAAACACACAATCTAATTTTTTCATGACTCGAAAAAGGTGTGGATTTAATAAAAAAAGGTGCCAAGTTGTTTGTTAACCGAAATATGGAATTGTGATCGATCGTCTTATGTCTGTGTGCTGATCTCAAACCCAAATGTCTTCAATCTATAGCAAAATAACCCCCCCAAAAAGAATAAATAAATAAATCGGTCTTGCTGTTCCAATACTTTTGGATGGCACAGTAAATACAAATATGCAGACTAAGTGGAGCTCAGGTGTGCTGCCTGGTCTGATGTTTTACTTGAATGAAATAGTCCCAAAGAAGAAGTAGTTAACGTAATAACACATAGTGAGATAGTTTAAGTGCATTAATAAAGGGGAAAAATGTCTATAATCATTTTTTTTCTAACCAAGTTTCATATTGTGTGAGGTATATTTGTAATTGTCAAAAAAAAAACATGCACATTATTTATATTTTGCACAAAATATCAGAAAGTTTAGTGTTGACTCTGGATGCCCAAAAAAGTTTTGACTAAGAAAAATAAAATAAAATAAAATATGATGAAGAAGTGGTTTGATAATTAATATTGAGAAAGAATGAAATGTTTACTAACCACAGATTAGGGAAAAAATACAGATATTGTGATAAATTTGGCCACAATAAGCTTTTAGATGAGATATCACTGGTATTTAAAAAAATATTTGTAAAATCTGATTTGATGGTAAAATGACTTTTTTCATTAAGATTTTTATTTATTTATCAGGATAAAAAGATTTGGGAATTTGTGTTTTTTTGTGTTTGTTTTTTGTAGACACTAAATAAAATAAAACCATCATCACACCCATCGGTTTTCATTTTTCATTTAATTCAAATCTTAATCCTGATCAGGTCAGATGAATGAAACTAGTGATGATGAGAGGCATTTTAACGACCCCATCCATGACGATACCTTTTGAGTTGTGTTATTTAAAACAACTTTAATATTCCATCACCATTACGGCTACACACATCGAGCAGAGAAGGATCCCGATACCCCGACCCTCACCCCCCCCCCTCAACCCCCCACCCCCACCCCATTGTGGTCAGTGAGCCAAAGTGCACACATTAGCATACATTTGCATCAATTAATGCGGATTAGTATGCAGCGTAGAGTTTTGCGTCATCACTGCTTAAACTCTCGGCTGCTACCAAGCGACTAAAAAAAACATGTTTTCTCTCTGTATAATTAGAAGCAGGATCAGGGTCAGATCTTACTGGATGCAGTCTTTAAACATCTGGAACTGACGGAGCAAGACTACTTTGGACTTCAGATCACTGACGACTCCTCGGACAGCCAGGCAAGCCTTATAAATCATACACAAACACACACACACACATGGGCAATAGTGTTCTCAGTGAAGCTTGCCCTGAGAATGAAGGTTATTCTCTTTAACCAAACACACATGTGGAAGGATGAAAGGACATGATAGATGTATACATACACAGACACACATGAATCTTTTATTCCTTCCTCTATTACAGGATGAGTGGATAGACACAAACCAACACACACACACACTGGACAGTTGCTCTAGTGGACACACTGCCCCCTGTTTAGTTTGTCCTGTTTGTTTGTAACGTTACACCATTCCCATGTGCCCTTTTTTGTAAAATATACATATTAACACCAAGTTAGCAGAGTGAATTATCACCGCTCGGCCTTGTCCCACATGACACACTTGCAGTCTCACAGTCCTCCTTTATCCGTGACGTAGGTCTGGGCTTCGAGAGGCTGCACGTGATACAATACAAGCTGCATTCTCACTCAGCACACACACTTTGATGGGTGGATTAATGGTGGAAGAACGAGTGGATGAAGGGGTAGATTGGTTGATGGATGAGAAGAACACGCACACACACGCACACACACAACAAAAAGAACCTTTAACAAATTAAACATGAGCTTGGATCTTCTTATGGTAAAATATTTGAGACATGGATGGATCAAAGCACACACACACACACACACACACAGCTCATTAGTATGCAAAAATTCATTCCATGAAACCACACAAATTCACACAAACTCTTCAACTAATTAAACATGATCTTCTCATGGTAAAATATATATACGTAGATGGATGAAAACACACACACACACACACTGACCTGATCAGTCGGCGTTGAGTCTCAGGTCACGTCATACTCCAGTGGTTTGTAACTGATACAACAGCGTTAACGGCGCAGCGGAAGCAAAAGAACACCGGATGCATAATTCATCGATTCTGACCGATGTTATTTAGAAGCGATAAATGTTTTACTTTTTATTTCACACACTGCTTGACCCAAGAAACCATTCATTTAAGCTGTTGTTAGGAAATCAAAGTGCACGCTGAAACCCACAACACAATCTTCCCTTTGTTGCATTATTTATAGAGGTGGCTGGATCCAAGCAAGCCGATAAGGAAACAGCTGAAAAGTAGGTGTTCTTTTCATTCTTAAAATCACACACACAAACACACATCCATATTAACACTGCAGGTTTAAGAAGTAAAGCATGTCAAATTTTTTTTGTCACCTTGGCAACCAACAACCTTCGACAATCATTTTAGGAAAAAGGAAGGGAAAAAAAACGTACGCTAACCAACCAGTTATAATGGAGCCTCAAAATTAACCCATCACATTCAAACGCTAAATAAAGATCCACCATTACTGCTTCCTGTTTTCATCCGTCTGCTAAAAACATGGTCCCCAAAGTGCTTTGAAAGCATGCACAGGATTTCAAGGTATCAATCCATAGTGTAATAATATTGGCTGTTCTACCAAACAGCAAGAACAGGACATCCCTCCAAAATGGATAAAAGGATAAAACTTATCCAACAGGCCGCCAAGAGTCTGACAGCAACTGCAGGAATCTCTGACTACAAGCTTTCATATTTTTCCCTGAGCGATGGTGAAGAGTGGCTAGGGAAAGACAGAATGCTCTTCCTTCTTAGAGAAAAAAACCTAAAACCTAAATCACCTGAAAAACATAGTAAAATGGGTTTAGAAACCAGACAGCTTCTAAGCATGGTGTTCGGTGTTGAAGCATGGTGGTGGCAGCATCATGCCTTCTGTTCAGCCTGGATTGAGTCTATAGGCAAGAAAGAAGTAATCATGCCATCCAGTGTGATAACGACCGAAAGTGGAATAAAAGGCACAAATGGAAGAGTTGGTAGATACATTCCCCAAAAAGACTGTTTGCTTCTTCCCTAGTAATTAGTAATTAGTAATTAGTAACTAGTTTTTTCATTTTAAACCATTTTTGTTGGTCCTTGCTCTACACTGACCAGGCATAACATTATGGCCACCTGCCTAATATTGTGTTTGTCCCCCTTTTGCTGCCAAAACAGCCCTGACCAATCATGCACTGTGTATTCTGACACCTTTCTATCAGAACCAGCATTAACTTCTTCAGAAATTTGAGCAACAGTAGCTTGCCTGTTGGATCAGTCCAGCCTTCATTCCCCCTGTGCATCAATGGCCGCTCATGATTAGATTAGTTGCCGGTTCACCACTGTTCCTTCCTTGAACCACTTTTGATAGATACCTTACACTTGTCCATTTTTCCTGCTTCTAACACATCAACTTTGAGGACAAAATGTTCACTTGCTGCCTAATATATCCCACCCACTAACAGGTGCCATGATGAGGAGATCATCAGTCTTATTCATTTCACCTCTCACTGATCATAATGTTATGCCTGATCTGTGTATGGTTAAAAGTTGGAAAAGATCTGATATGATTTATTTTTGTCAGCGATGTGTTGACTTTTATATCCACTGTATGTTTTTTGATCTTATGTAAATGTCTGTTTTATTAATTCATATTTCAGGGGTCGCTCCAAATAATCTGAGTTTTAGGGTGAAGTTTTTTGTAAGTGATCCAAGCAAACTTCAAGAGGAGTACACAAGGTGACACTATTATATAATGTGTGTTTTTTTTATTTCAAGTAAAGGCTTAATGTTAAACAGCATAATCTAAAATATATATGTTTTTTACACTTCTTTTTAGGTACCTGTACTTTTTACAGTTGAAGCAGGACATCCAGAGTGGGAAGTAAGTAAGAATCGTGCGATCCAGTTAATTACACAGGGATACAAGCACACTGTCCAGTTTAATAGGAACACCTAGGAGCACAATGCATGAAGTCATGCAGATACAGATAAAGAGCTTTAGGTAACTTGACGTCAGACTCAGGGAAGAATACGATCTCTGTGACATGTGGTGGTGGATTCACGTAGAGAGTCAGACCCACGTGCAGGATAAAAAGTACTTATTTTTATTAACTTAAAATGACGCTAAAACGACATGACATGAAAACTAAACATAGATAGACATGGATGCCGGGGACTTGAAAGCATCACTGGAACAAAAGGCACAACATGGATAAACATAACAGAGTGCCTAAAAACCAAACGCGACATTAGCAATGACTTGACAAAGACAGATACAAAAGGGCAGGTATAAATATGGCAACACATTAGGAACAATGGGAAACGGGTGACAAGTCTGGAAACAGAACAGTAGGAGGGGCATGGCACAACACACCTGAGGAAACATGGTAAAAAAACACCTTTCAGCGCCCCCCTGGTGGTCTAGCAGGGAATTGTCCTGGTGGTTCCTGAGGTAGTTGGTGCCACACAGGCTGGTTGGAGTGTTTTAGAAACCGCTCATATCTTGGGACAACAGTCACGTAACTCAAATAACTACTCTGTACATCCGCGGTGAGCAGAAAAGCAACTCAGAACTCGGGTGCCACTTCTCTCAGCCAAAACAGGAATCTGAGGCTACACTGGGCACATGTTCAAGCTTCTTTCACTGATCTATTGATTATTCAGTCTGGAATAAAAACAACCTGGATCAAAAGTTTTCATGCTTCCTTTTTTCTCAATAACGAAGGCTGACACTTTATATGAGCAGAAATCATTTTGAAAGCATCTCCTTTACTGACTTTAGCATAGCAGTGATTTAGTACGGAATGTATCACGCAAGTATAATCCCGTATAGCATTTACTGACTAACAAAAGGACAAGTTTGTATTTGTTGTAAATTTGTCTGTCTCTTGGTCTGTTAGGTTACCGTGTCCCCAGAATGCAGCAGCAGTTTTGGCCTCTTACGCTGTTCAGGGTGAGTATCACTTTGAGTTTAAGCCTCAGACATAAACCACGCTGCAAAGAATACTATCAATAGTTATTCTCTTGCTGGAGAGATATTAGTGAAGAATATAAATGGAAGGCTCATTTGCATAAGTAAATGGAATTAAACTGAGATTTAATTTATAAAGATTACTGTCATGGCAGAAGCTTATGTTTAGATAGAAGGATATGAATGACAGCTCAGATGTTGGTGAGAATAAGCAGAATAAGTTGAGTCTTAACATCTGGCTTTGGATTTTGGCCCAGCGGTACACTTTTTTACGTGAATTGGAAGCCTCGCTGTTTGAGACTTTTTAAAGAGGCCAAAGGAGCCATTGTGCTCGCCGGCTTTTTTCTCACACGCACGCCCTCGGTCACAAAGCATGCTCTGTGTTGCAGCCGAGCTGGGGGACTACAGCCAATCGGAGCAGTCACAGGACTACCTTTCCGAGTACAGCTTCATCCCAAATCCGCCGGAGGATTTTGAGAAGGAGGTCGCCAAACTGCACCAGCAGCACACGTAAGCTGAGAGAAACGGGCTGTAGGGCTACGGCTCTGTGGAAATCCTCTGTATAGAATTATGGGAAAGACAACGTGATTGGACTAAGTTGGTGGTGGTGGGGGGGTGTAGAAAGGAAGCAGCTGAGTACACACACACACACACACACTCACAGGCTAGAACAAGGGAGCTCATTGTTCCAAACTCTGAGATTGAGTCTCCTTACACACTGCACAAATGATGTTTCACTCTCTCACTCTCTCTCTCTCTCTCTCTTCTCTTTTTTTTCTTTCCTCAGTGGACTCACTCCTGCTCAGTCAGAGTTTAACTACTTGAATTCTGCCAGTTCTTTAGAGCTGTATGGAGTGGAACTGCACTATGCTCGAGTGAGTAATGCTCCCTTCCTACCTGCTTTCCCCTCAATATTTTTTTTATTTTTTATCCTAAAGACATATACTGTATGTAATGACTTTCTCTGATAGCAGTGATGTCACAATAAGTGTCTCCGCCAAAATCTGGAAAATATGTGAATATAATTTTTTTGTCCAAGATCCTTCGAATATTGAGGGAATTGCAAAATCATACAATTTTGAAATTTTTTGAAAACCCTGTTCTGTGTGAAACCAGCAAAGGGATGAATCTAGAGCTCTCCCACTTTGCGAAACTGTGTGTACAAACTGAGTGACAAATGCAAACCTGCCCCGCCCCTAAACACACCCACAATTATCCCTCATGAGTGTGGATTCGACCCTCAGAGTGAGCACACCCTCAACTGCAAAGATTAGAAAGAGCCATTATTTTTGTCACATATACTTACCTACTTTCTTCATATATCGCAGCTTTGGAAGTTGGGGTCAGAGCACAGACCCAAAAGCTGGGTCAACAACCCAGAGCCTTATCCACTTGACTCACCACCACCCTGATTAGGGAGTTGACTGAACCAAATGTATATATGTCTTCACTACATAGGGTATAACAGACAATAAACTGTCTTTTTTAAAGGCAGGCCTAATCAAATCTGCTTATTTTAAGTAGTTTTTATCAGGAATTTTAGTAAACTTCCCATTGCTTTTTTTTTGTTTTTTTTTCAAAATCTTAATAAAAAAAAGGTGATTCAACAAGGTTCTCTTTCATGATGTAAACCAGGACCAGAGCACTGCTGAGGTACACATTGGAGTGATGGCAGCTGGGATCTGCATTTATAAAAACAGGGTACGGGTCAACCATTTCTCATGGTGAGTACATGTACAGTTTAAAGATAGATAGATAGATGGATGGATGGATGGATGGATGGATGGATGGATGGATGGATGGATGGATGGATGGATGGATGGATGGATGGATGGATGGATGGATGGATGGATGGATGGATGGATGGATGGATGGATAGATAGATAGATAGATAGATAGATAGATAGATAGATGCTATAACATATAAGCAGGAGGCATTAACTGCTGAACATAGACATTTGCACATGCACGTATGCTGTATACTGGTTAGTGGCTGACAGAGCTGATGTCTATTTAAGTATTATTGCTTTACTGCTCTGTACTTTAATCTTTTCTGATGAAGTACTTGTGAAGTTCACTGCCCTGTATAAATGAGTACAACCCAACAGACTTCTCAGAAAAGCATCTGTCTTTGGGGTCCTTTACAATAAACTATTCTTTGGCTTATCAATGGATGGATAAAGGTATGGATGAATGGATGGAGGGCAATGGATAGAGATGGATGGATGGATGGAGATAGATGGACAGGTGGGTGAATGGTTTGATGGAGATGGATGGATTGTTGGAAGGATGGATGGTTTGGTGGATGGATGGATTGATGGAAATGTATGAACGGAGATCAATGGATGGATAAAGGTATAAAGGATGAATGATATAGAGATAGATGGATGGATGGTGATGGATAGAGATGGATGGATGGATGGGTGGGTGGGTGGGTGGTTAGATGGAGATGGATGGATTGTTGGATGAATTGATAAATGGTTTGGAGATGGATGAATGGATGGGTGGTTTAATGGATGGATTGATGGAGATAGATGGATGGATGGATGGTTTGGAGATGGATGAAAGGATGGGCATTTTAATGGATCTATTGATGGAGATAGATGGATGGATGGAGATCAGTGGATGGAGAGAAATAGACGGATGAATAGTTTGAATAATGGATGGATGAATCGATAGAGATGGATGAATGGACTGATTAGCTCCAGTACAAAGACACAAAATTGGAATTTTTCTAAACCAAATGTTTTATGACTCTGTTGTAATAACTGCTGCTTTTCTGAGAAAGAACAAAGAGAAAGTTATTCAGCAGTCAGGCATGTCACATGACCTCCAGCCAATAAAAAGTTTGATAGCCATTCTCCATTCAGCATCCAGGCTGAAAAAAATCCAAATTTTTTTCCAAAAAATCATGGAGGATATGGTAGAATTTTATTGGGGGGTCTATTTATTTTTTATTTCATTTGCATTTTGTTTGATATAATGGAATGCAACAATTATAAAGATGCCTGTGTTTTTAAGTCTGTGTTCTGTATGGAGGTAATCATTATTCTTCTTTCCTTTTTTCCTTTTTTCTCCCACATCCTCTGACATGCTCATTTCTCAGGGTGAAAATTGTCAAAATATCCTTCAAATCAAGACAATTTTTTATCCAACTCCGGAAAGAATCGGTAAGCTTTTTTTTTTTCTTGGAAATGGAATTTCGTCGCAAATTGTTGTATAAAGCGCTCGCACATCTCAATCGAAATGTATATAATTCCACCACTACTTCAATGAATGTTCATGTTTTTCCTCAAGCATCTTGAATTTCCCTGTTTACTTTGTCTCAAAAGAAAGGGGTTCTATCATTAAGCATACATTTTTTTTATCAAGGAATTTGTTCCAAATTAAATGACTTTTAAAGGTCCTCTATATTATGAAAGGTAGGCAGTAAAGATGTAAGAGATATACCATTGAAGGTACCTCCAGTTCCAGTATTGTGTGCTGCTTAATGTTTGTTCATTTAAGGTGAATTATAGCCCTGTATAGGACTGTAGGGTAAACTGTAGCTATCAGTGCTTCCTGTGTCTTTTTTGGATAAGCTAGCAACACATTAGCACTTTACCAGCTCATCACAAGAGATGTCATGTGAGATCATGACAATTTGAAAAAACATAATATGATGTTCAATGTTCAAAACAGAATAATTGGAGGTACCAAAAATGGACCCACAGACCTCAAAGCTCAGTTCGACCCTCTAGCACTGCTGCTACCATCTCTCAGGGTACAAAGAAGGCATGTGTCAAGACTCTTCTCTGTTCTGGCACCTGGGTGGTGGAATGACCCTCCGCTAGAGACACTGGCTGTCTTCAGACCTAACCGTTCATGAAGTATTAAAATTAAGACTTTTAAAACAACAATTTGTGTTGTCTGTGTGCTTTTTTTTTTTACTATATTACCTCAGAGTTTTAGACTGGTGGAATTCTTAACCCTTGACCTAGTGAACCAGTATCAGGATGTATTCACTGATGGGGACTTTAAAGCAAGTTGCTCTGAATAAAGGCGCCTGCCGAATGGTGTAAATGTAAATGGAACAAACGCTGGACTCACAGCTTTACAACACACTTGCTCAGAGTACTAAGAAACTGCTCGGCTTGTTAGCTAGCAAGAGATGATGAGGGCAATTGCGTTGAAGCCATTATAAATGTGGAAGTTACAGCCTGAGAAGGTGGCCGGACAGACCAAAAGACTAAAGTGCTGCTGCATTGTACACATTAGGTAGAGAGTCAAGAGTTCAAACTGAATTTAAATTAAAGCCACATGTCGAGGTTAAAACGAACGATCAGCACAGAAATTTCATCACAAAAGAAAGATCTTATGATTAGAAATATTGATGTGCAGGGTGGATTTTTTTATTTATATATTTTCACTTTTGGCTCATGATAATTTCACTCATGATTATCAATTTATTCATGTTTGACTATTAATCCAACTCAGTTTATAATTTATTAATCCCTGCTTTTCTTTATGATTCACATCCTCAGAGTAAGAGCAGGGAGTCCCTGTTGGCCTACAGCATGGCAAACTACAGAGCGTGTAAGAACGTATGGAAGGCCTGCGTGGAGCACCACACGTTTTTCCGACTGGAGCGGCCCTTACCACCCCAGAAGAACTTCTTCACGCACTACTTCACTCTCGGCTCGAAGTTCCGTTACTGGTAAGATTGAACCGTTTCTAATTGCGTGATAAGAACCGTCAACAGTCATTCTAAAATAAAAAGCTGCATATCTGAAAATAATAAGCTAATCTAAATAAACCTGTCTTTAAGAGGATACAAGACAAAGGCAAACATTTCTCCAATCTTCAATGTGGAGATTTGTATAAGACAGTAGAACTTTGGGATGGCCAAATCTTAAAATCTACAGTTAGACGCTGTGGACGGCATTTGGAGCACAAATAAAGGATGGATGGATGGATGGATGGATGGATGGATGGATGGATGGATGGATGGATGGATAGATAGATAGATAGATAGATAGATAGATAGATAGATAGATAGATAGATAGATAGATAGATAGATAGATAGATAGACGCTATAACATATAAGCAGGAGGCATTAACTGCTGAACATAGACATTTGCACATGCACGTATGCTGTATACTGGTTAGTGGCTGACAGAGTTGATGTCTATTTAAGTATTATTGCTTTACTGCTCTGTACTTTAATCTTTTCTGATGAAGTACTTGTGAAGTTCACAAGTAGACGCTGTGGACGGCATTTGGAGCACAAATAAAGGATGGATGGATGGATGGATGGATGGATGGATGGATAGATAGATAGATAGATAGATAGATAGATAGATAGATAGATAGATAGATAGATAGATAGATTAATATTTGGATAAATGGTTCAATAGATGTGTATGTGGGTGGATATTTGGATATAGGGATGGACATTTGGATGGATAAATGGATGGATGGATGGATGGATGAATTGATGGAATATTTAGATATATGGATGGGTGGGTGGATGGATGGATGTGTGGGTGGGTGGATATTTGGATATATGAATGGATGGATGGATGGATGGATGGATGGATGGATTGGATAATTGGATATATGGATGGATGAATAGATGGCATATTTGGATGGATGGATGGATGGATGGATGGATGGATTAAATGGATGGATGGATGGATGGATGGATTGATGGGATATTTGGATATATGGATGGTTAGTTGGATAGATATATGGATGGATGGATGAATAAATAGATGGATGGATGGATGTGTGGGTGTTTGGATATTTGGATATATGGATGGATGGATAGAAGGATGGATGGATGGGTGGATAGATATATGGGTTGATATTTGGATATATGGATGGATAGTTGGATCGATTATATGAATGGATGGGTGGATGGATGGATGGATGGATGGATATGCAGATGGGGGGATATATGGAGGATATATTGCAGACTATGCACAAGATGTTTACAAGACACTACTTTGATTAGAAGGTTCTGTTGATAGATGAGACAAAGTGGCTATACAGAAAAGAACCTGATCCCTACTGTTAAATGTGGTGGAGGATCTGCAATATTGTGGTACTGTTTTTTCCTAAGAACCTGAGACCCATCTCTCTTAGGATACATGGTATCTTAGTAGTACTCCAAGTGGTACCAGGAGAATGGCAGGTAGTTACAACTGGGACTTTGTTCATGTTGGATCTTCCAGCAGGATAATGACCCATATCCAAAATAAATGGTGTACTGACAACAGAATCAAGCTTCTGACATGCCCATCTCCATCTTCTGACCTAAACCCCATTGAAAAGCTCAGGATTATTCTCTTATGGTTAAATTTAGCTAATGAACCATGACATTTTTTTCTAGCCTTTTTCCCCCACAAAACAAAGGTGCCAATAATTCTGGAGCTGACAGACAGACATTTCTATGAAACGGTGTATTAGCAGTTCATTCCACAGAGTCAGACACGTAGAGTATTTGGACCATCTGCACAGTTTAGGGATTTTCCCTTTCACCCGATTCAGCTTTAAAATGAAAGAAGGGAAAAAGCCTTTCATTATAGAAAGCAGGTGTGCTAGACTTTCACTACACCCACAAACTGTGACCGTCAAATATTCCAAACTTCACTACTAATTCAATTGTGTTTTAGCTCAAACGTGTTTTTTTTTTAGCATTGTTACGGTTTTGTTTAGTTGTTTCATTTTTTAATGGCATGCAACAAACGTGATAATCCATTATCAAAAGTGATCATATTTGATGATACAGGAAATGATAATGAAAATGCATAAAATAATGATTATTATGTGTCCTTGCCTATAACCAGCATCCACATGCTTCTCCTAATTGGATGTTGCTCTCTGTATAACAGCCACTCTGTATAATCACTCACAGGGGGCTTGCTGGCTTAATAGTTAGCATGTCTGCCTGCGATAGGTTGACACCCACTTCAGGGTGTTCCCTGAATCCCCAGTCACGATATAATCACCTTTTGTTTAAACAGCTATTAATCACCCACTATACTAATCACGCTATAGTAATTACCCACTATACTAATCACTCACTATATAATCACTATAGTAATCATACTATATTAATCACTCTATTTTAATCACCTACTACACCAGCTATATTAATCACTTGCTATACTGTATAATCACTATACTAATCACAGTATATTAATCACATTATGATTCACCCACTACACTAATTACTCACTATTTTATCTCTATACTCGTCACACTATATTAATCACCCACTATACTTATTACCCACTACACTGACTATATTGGTCACCCAGTATAATAATTATTTGCTATATAATAACTATATTAATGACACTATATTACATTATATTAATCACTACAACGACTATATTAATTGCCCACTATACTAATCACACTATATTAATCATCTACTACACCAACTATATTAATCACCTGCCATATAATCACTATAATATTCAAATTATGATTCACCCACTATACTAATCACTCTAAATGAATCAATCACTACGCCAATAATATTAATCATCCACTCTACTAATCACTCACTATTTTATCTCTATACTAATCACGCTGTATTAATGCCCACCATACTAATCACACTATGTTAATCACCCACTACACCAGTTGTGTTGATCACCCACTATACTAATCACACTGTGTACCAATCATGTTATATTAAATTACCCACTACACCAGTTGTGTTGATCACCCACTATACTAATCACACTGTGTACCAATCATGTTATATTAAATCACCCACTACACTGATCACTCACTATTTTATTGCTATACAAATCACACTATATTAATCCCCCACTATACTAATCACTCGCTATATAATCGCTATGCTAATCACATGCTATACTGATCACTTGTTATTTTATCTCTACACTAATCACACTACACTATTCACCCACTATATAACCACTATATTAATCACCTACTGTTTGTTACCAGCTATATAATCACTAAAAATATATCAACAGCCACAGAACCCAGCCCTTGGACCTTCAAGCAGAACCCCGAGTGTGCTGATACACATAAGGATGGAGCAAATGTGACTCAGTCAAGTCACCCAATGTATTTCTTTTTCCCCCTCAGCGGAAGAACGGAGGCTCAGTCTGTCCAATATGGAAAAGAGCAAGGCGTCAAGGACAGAGTCTTCGCCCGGTAATACACCAAATTAATAAAATAAAATATTTAATATGTTCTGAAGTTTAGTAATGTTATGGTTGACTTGGACATGTTAAACCAGTCATTTGGGTTTTGAGCTGTTTATTTTTATTATTGAGTATTACAGTATACATAGATTATAAAAATCATAAGTTCTGAGTCCTAAATTTAGTCCCGCAAAGTGACTGCAGTCACTACGAGTTATTCCAGACACTACAGGAAGTGGGGGGGCGAGGTGAAATATTCTAAAGTAAGAGGGTCCAAAAGCCATGTCATAAAGTATTCACATCTATAACATTAGCACGAGGGACAGTTTCTCTAAACAGATTCAAAAATGTGTAATCATTGCTAAAACCTGTTTTCCGATAAAGAATTTAAACCTGTACATTTAAGGGTGCTTCTCAAATCAGCTCTGAAGTCAGGAAGTCATAACAAATCCGTAATACAAAGATGACGCTCGTCGTTAATAATCTTATCTAATGGTTATCTGTAGTGTAAACGAAACCACGTTGTCTAGTGTGATCGCAAAACCCGATTCAACCCCGATGAGAAGCAGTACAGGGTTTTTTTTCCGAATCCTGAATATTTTTTTTACAGTAAGAATGAGTGTTATTGTGTATTTACAGTCAGTCAGTTACTCAAAAGGCAAAAAAGAAATGGATAAAATGTCCTCGCATGTGGGCGGGACGCCACCACGTTCAGTCCTCATCTTGTTTTCCGTGTGCGCGTGTGTGGTTACATATTCTGAGAAAGATACATCTCAGTAACACAGGAAGCTTCCACAGGGTGTGTGTGTGTGTGTGCGTGCGTGAGCGTGCGTGTGTGTGTGTGTGGGAAGATAATCACACCCTCTCAGTTTTAAAGAACAGTATTGTTTAGTGTGTCATAGCAAATGATGTTGGGACTCAAGATGAGGCTAAGGCTTTCACACTTTGCTTCTAGCAGGTATATTTTCACTTGCTTTTGTTCATTAAGTCTATCTTCTACTTATTCTTCTCATACGCTTTCCCTTTTTTCTTTTTGTAGCTTTTGTAGTTTGTTCTGTTACACAGCTTACTGAGCGTTTCATCACCACAGTTGTATTATTTATTTATTTATTGTTTGTCTCCGGAGAATTTTCAGGCTGTTTGAACAACAAGCAGCATATTCTTAGAGAAAGGTCTAGCAAATGATGTGCCAAAACCAGAGATGTAAGATGAGTGCCTAAGTTTGCGTCCCTACCATGGTCTCTGGATTCTATCTTGATGTACTGTTTATAAAATGAACACAAATAAATGAATAAATAATTACAACAGATATAACATATAGACAGTTATATAGTCGCTGGTTGGTTTCTATGATATTACGGAATAGTTCTCAGAAGGGGGGATGCAAACTTTCATTGACTGAAATCATTTGAATGTTTTCTCTCTTAATATCACTATCACTAACACATACTATATCACTATAGAAGCGACCGTATTAAGACACAGGATCTATCTATCTATCTAGAATAGGATAATGCTCAGGAATGAATTTGTTAGTAAGTGTGACTTCATTAGAACAAATAAAACAACATGCTGGACCGCACAGCCATTAATGGCCTGTGAATCAATACACAGCAACTCTGATGTGTGAGAAACATTTCAAATGTCATTAAGTGAAAGAATGAATTTGTTCCTCATTATAATAAGAAGACTGAAAAACACAGCACTCTTATGATCAGGGTCGTAGTTTCCGTGGGGGATTAGTGGGATGGAGGAAGGTGAGAATAATAAGAACTAGACATTATATCCCCCCCTTGAATATTTGTATCATGATCACATGAATAATACATTTACAGTTTTACAGTTTTACAGTTATTTATTTTCTATTCCTAATCCATTGCTAGTTTGCTATAATAAATCATTGAAAACACAATAAAAACCCTAACCCCACCCTCAATTATTATTATTCAACTGTAATATTTATTAATAATTATTAAAATTATTTTTCAGATTTTTTAATCATTCATTTGCCATAATACTATTCTTCTTCTTATTATTGTTATTAACAGTATTATTATTAGTAGTAGTAATAAAGCTAATCATAAAGAACTAGGGACACTTGATTATAAGTCAGCATAGACAGCTTTTATTAGAGTTTGTAAAACTGCTTAAGAGTTATAAGAACAGTTTACAAATATGACCTTTTTTTATTGTAAGGTATGTGCATATCATTAACATAATAAACGGACTAGATTATAAGGTCTAAAAATAAAAATGAATAAATATATTAATTAATTTTTTTTAAAAAAAGGAAAATTCAGCCTTCCAGTCTTCCCTACTTCCCTACTCCAGTCTGATATTCTCCTGAACTGATATTAGGAATATTAGGATATCTATGCCACTTTATTAAAGCAATATATTAAGCAACATTCTGTATATCTGTATAATTGCGAGTGTGATAAGAAACTAGAACAAATTATTATTGACTAAAAGATAATGTAGACACAATCTGGCCAAATGTTCTGTTTAATTTTTCCCTAAATAGATGCTGAAGAAGCCCTGTTTCACTTTATAGCACATCAGCTAGCTAACCACTATTGATTTGGACTGATGTTAAAGGTGCTTTCGGTCAAATCGGTGTCCCTTCTTTTCCTTAATCTGAAAGCTTTCATATTACAAGCTAAAAGTTTTTGTCATTCCTGATTATTAGGGCTGCCGATGACATCACTAACTCTACTGTAGTAACTGAGAAGTAAAATTTTATGTTGCAAAAACAAATAAGGTCTTTGGAAAGCCACTAACCAAACAAATTAGTGGACCAGAGCTAACTGTTGTTTGTGTTTGACATTATAATAAATGTAAACTGAAGCTTGACTGAATCGGCTCATTATTTTAGTCTCATGCTCTACACCAGCAGCGTGTGCTGTGGAGTTGCTTAACATTCAGCAAGCATGAGAGGATTACACAGAGTTTAAAAAGCCGCAAGCGCTTTAATATTTGCATGCAAGGCAGCGAGAGTCACTTCGGTCCCCTCGCACCCACGATGCAAGAGTAACAAATTTTTTCTTAGACCGCATGCATAAGTCACACCTGATGATGATCACACTTGTCTGTCTGTGCATCACCATATTCGCTGGCGTGACTTTTTCTCTTCATGTTTTCTCACCTACTTCATATGAGCGTGAGAATCAAAACACTGCCTCCTTTTACAGTGTATATGCAACTTTGCAAATTTGGCTAGCATCATTTATGTAACTAATTTACCTACCATCTAAACCAACCATCTGAAACTCACCAGAGCTGCAGTGTTGTTTAAAGTTGGTGACCTTTGACCCTAGGTCACCCAGCAAGCCATTGGTCAGGAGGCTGGTGAGTGGGACAGACTGGGAGACGGTGAGCAGGAACTCGCTCTCAGACGAACGACTGGAGACACAGAGTCTGCCCAACCGCTCGCGCCCGGGCTCGCCCAATCAGTGAGTTCACAGATACATATTTTATACTTTTATTTCATTCAGGTCAAACCTGCTTTCTTGTATACAAAATAAAATAATTCAGCATGTTTTATGCGAAACAGTCAGATGCATTTCAGTACTTTGCTGGATGACAGGAATGCAGAGAGCGACCACATGTGGTATACTTATTAGATCTAAAAAAAAATTAAAAAAATAAAATAAACACAAATAATAATAACAATAATAAGACATCTACAGTCTTGAGGCAATTTTAGGAAGCCAGTCCACCTACCTGCATGTTTCTGAGAGTGGGAGGAGCAATGACAAGGACAATGACATCCACTGTACCTCCATCTTGCCCAATAAATAAATAAATAAGTAAATAAAAAATTATTTATTTATAAATATATTCTTTTTTTTTTAATAAATATAATTAATAGTAAAAAACATTAATTTTTTTAAGGAACAAAAAACGAATTCTATGATTTTTAAACAAATGATACAGTTATATTTAGGGATATACGCAAACTTATCGGTTTGCGTTTCCCTTTCCGAGAATCCCCCCACACACACACACACACACCTGAGCACTGTGATTGATTGTCGCCTGCCACCTGCAGTTCCATATTTGCTGCGGATGGCACCCGGATCCGACCGTCCTCCATTGGGCACCTGGTGGATCACGTGATCGATGACTCTGTGTGCCAAGCTTTCACCAACCACAAGTCGGCATCGTCAACACAGGCCAACAGCATCAGCCTGGACTCGACCCCGTAAGTGTTTATTTGTTTACAACGTGTTGCTAATTTATTAAGTTTTATTAATGTAATGAACATTTCCGATATCATCATCTTCTTCATCTACGCTGTATTCAAACACGAACATCTACAATTATCTAACACGAAACTGGTGCATTAACTTTTACTGCTATTTTTCATTTTAATAGAAACTTGACTTTTTTTCTTATCCATCTGGAAAGGTTTTATATATAATCCTGTGAGAAATGCTTCCTGTGATGTTATTTTGTCAAAGTAGAGTTTATAAAGTTTGCCTCGCAGTTCCAGGTTTGGCTCGATTCCTACCTCCTCCCTGTGTGCAGAGTGTTTGTGCTTTGGGGGTTTCCTCTGGGTACTCCGGTTTCCTCCCCCAGTCCAGAGACATGTGTCATAGTCTAAATGGCATCGCTGCATTGTCCGTGGTGTGTGAGTATGATTGTGGATTGTGTTGTGGGTTGGCACCTCGTCCAGGGTGTCCTCTGCCTTGTCCCATGAGCCCCAAGAATAGACTTTAGGCTCCCTGTGGCCCTGTGTGGGATAAACAATACAGAAAATGGATGGAGATTTTTCTGGATATGGAATGTTCTTGTAAACTTCTGAATTCATTCTGCTGCTGCTATCATGAGTTCCTTCATCAATAAAGTTTAGCAAGCCTGATCCAGAAGCAGCCATGCAAGCCTAAGCCATGACGCTACCACCACCATGTTTCACAGTAGAGCTTGTATGTTTCGGATCATGAGCAGATCCTTTCTTTTGTCCATACTTTGGACTTTCCTTCACTTTTTTAGAGGTTCTTCTGGGTTCCAGGACAATGCCAGCCAGTATGAGGATGATTACTTGCAAGTGATGGCATTGATGGATCGTGACAATAAATACATGCATAAACATTTATTTTAGGTACGATGTAGTGCCAGAAATGTCTGGACAGCCCTTTTAAATTATTGAGTTCATGTGTTTCAGCCACACCCACTAGGAGTAGATTGCGTCGTACAAAGATAATGATTCCAGTAACTTAAACGTTACTTTAAAGTTATCACCTTTTCCACAACTTATTTTAAGTTTCTGCCTTGTTAGATCTTGTCACAGTTACTTCTCAGATTAGTTTCCTGTTTCTGCTGTAACACAGTCAGCTGATTTTGGATTATATTGATCATATGCTAGCGAAGTACTTGTTTTTCATCACTGCTTTTTGAAATGGTTTTGGTGGTGGGTGGGTGTGTGCAGTTTTAAAGTGCACTGTGTAAAGGTTCATCAGCAGAATAGACCGCAGTTGTTGGTGGTTTTTAACAGATCTGTCAGATATATTTTGCAACACGTTTTATTTATTCTGACAGCCATGTCCCCTTAATATGTAGTGCAACGTGATGTTGATTTGAGAAAATAATCCTCGTTTCTCTATCTAACGATGTTAGCAATACCAGTTGAAGTGAATAAGACTGAATATCTTGGTCAATATATATTAGGCAGCAAGTGAACAGTCATTTGTCAAATGTGAAATAGAAGCCTTTATCTGTCACATATACATTACAGCACAGTGAAATTCTTTTTTTGCATATCCCAACTTTGAAGGTTGGGGTCAGATCCCAGGGTCAGCCATGATACAGCACCCCTGGAGCAGAAAGGGTTAAGAGCTTTGCGCAAGGGCCCAACAGTGCTGAGGCTTGAATGCTGATTGTCCGATCAACAATCCAGAGCCTGAACCACTTGAACCACCACTGCCCATATAGGTCATATGATGGAAGCAGGAAAAATGGACATGAATCTGAGTTAATTTGACACAGGAAACCTGTGATGGCTGGAGGATCAGGTCAGAGCCTCTCCGAAGCAGCAGGTCCTGTGGGGTGTTCCTGGAATGCAGTGATTTGAACCTACCAGAGTGGTCCAAGGAAGGACAACTGACAAACTAGGAACAGGGTAATGGGCAGACAAGACTCATTTATGTGCATGGGGGGGGGGACTGGCTCATCTGCTACAATCCCACAGAAAAGCTGGAAAGATTGTCACCAGTCTGTGTTTTGATGATGGTGATGGAGAGAACTGTTTAATGCGTCATTCCAGAACCCCATCAAGTTTAAACTGGGTTTCTTCTTGGGATTTTTATCATTTTAATCCTCATACCTCAGGAACAGGGTCACCCTAGCAGAGACCAGGATCAGTCAGACAAAAATAATATTTTTTTTTTGCTGTGACACTTCCTTATACTGTAAGATTGCATAATGCTCCCCTGCCATAATAGAGACCCTTTAATGTAATCACTGTGAATGTATCATAGGTGTAGTTCCTAGCTGATGACCGCATGCTTAAGTACATCTGTGACCATAACTGTGTGTTCATGTGTGTGTGCAGGGTGGAGAAATGCTAATCATGTACAGATTTGAGTCATCACAGTTTCCACAGCGCTCAGAGATGCAGTTGTCATTTGGTGCCTGTGCTTATTTTAGTGTTACACACATGGTGGAAACTTTCTTTGGTCGGGGTTGTGGTTTTCTTTAGCTGTGCACGGGTGGTCTAGGTCAGGACTCTTTTTTTTTTTTTTTTTTTACATACATATTACAGAGTAATACAACATGCATTTAGATATACGCAACACCTCTACTGTGTGAACTTTGGTCCTCTAACACGTGAATGAAAGCACTGTGTGTGTGTGTGTGTGTGTGTGTTAAAAAAAGTATATATGTATATACAGTATATGCATGTGTGTGTACATAAACAGATATGTACACACATATTAGAGCTAGTTTTTTATAGACACATACACACAGACACACATATATGTATGCGTATGTAAAAAATTGTATAAAAAAATAATTATTAAATAAACACCTTAACTATGCTTTTATTGGCAGCATCACATAAACACCAGGTTTTTACTTTCTGATACTTTATTAGTTATAAAGGGCTGATTTTAGTCAAATTTAGATTTATTTATAAAATGATTCTAAACTTATGACAGTAACACTCTTGCAGTTGAGGCTATTATGGTAGTAGGAGTTTCATCATAAATATAAGAACGCACACACACACATCTAATAGGTCTGCAATAATAGGTCTCCTAATGTTTTAAAGTGTTTTAAGTCACTAATGGCATGTCTGTCCTAAAAAAACAAGCATGGTACACAGGCTGATTATTTCTGGCTACGCTTGCTTATAAAACAAGGCTTTTCATATCAACCAAGGACCACAAAATGTATACTTCGGTTAGTGTTGTGGTTTCTGTCAACAGTTCACCTTGCTCTTGCTTTACTGAATGTTGTACACTGCAGATGGTGTAAATGTGTCAGCAGTGCAGGGTTTAATACATGAGGATTATTTTACAGCGTGTGTAATCTCGTACCATGAGTTCTGTAGTCTAGAAAACTGGATAATTGAAGATTCTTCTGTTGTTCTTTTAGCCTGTCCACTTCAAGATGCTTTTCTGCTCACCACAATAGTACAGAGTGATGATTTGAGCTCATTTTATATAATTCTTCACATTCTTGTCCACTTTTTTTAAATAATTAATTCAGCCTCTGGCATGGTCATAGTCTCTAATCCCTTGACCTGCTCTTGATCTCTATCTGCATTATGCTGCTGATCAGTAAATTGGACAGTTGTATGTGAGCGTATATATATATTATGATGTACTAAGTCACAGTGTCATTAAATTATATAGGTTTTGACCTGCTGAGCATTTCAGGAGCTGTATCTCTTTATCTCAATTTGTTGGACTGGATGCCTTCGCCTTCGTGAGCCTTTCATCCTCTTATTTCTTATTTATTTTTGCCATTTTCTGATAGAAATGTCTCATGGGCTGAAATACTTAGCAGCGTGAGCGACGACTGAGCAGGACAGCTTTCCTTTCATGCTTGTAATCAGAGCATTAATAATGAGGCTGTGTGTGTGTGTTTGTGTGTGTGTGTGTTTGTGTGTGTGAGAAGACCAAGGCCTGGTTGCACTTCTTGCTACAGGCATATGGAAGCTAATTCTCGCTTCTTTTTATGCTAATATTCAGATTCTCCATTTCCTTCGATTCAAGTGTTGTTAGAAGATCCTGATCATTTTCTGATGATTTCTGATGATTTCTGATGAGCAAAAAACAGATGTCATGCTGTCAGCTCTGTGTGTGCAACGGATTATAGAATTGATTGGGTTTTTTTTCTGTAGTCGGTGGGTTGATGTCTGCTGTATAAGCAAAATTGTCATGGGGATTGTGATCGTTGCATCTAGTAGGTTATGCTCTTGTGCTTTCATTATGTTGCCAGTCTCATTTAATTTCATTGTGCTGCCTCGCAGATCTCCAGACAGCGCGATAGACAGCCAGCCTCCTGCTCTTCCACCAAAGCAGTCCAGGAAGAACCTGATCAGTCACATCAGCCAATCCCGATCTGAGCTGGAGCTCGAGGACCACGCTGCCGAACTGTACGACGTGCCTGGAGCTTCAGATAAGAGCATGGTGGGGCATTTATCTATCTAGCTAGCTAGCTATCTGTCTTATAGTTTAGCAGTTTCTTACATTCTTTACATCTTTTCCATTCAGAATGGAGCAGTTCCACACGACAACCTTGTCCTGATCAAAATGAAGCCGGATGAAAACGGACGTTTCGGATTCAACGTTAAGGTACGTTTGCGTCACAAAACGTTTGATCTGAAAAAAAAATACTAAAGCATCAACCAAACGATCGTCGATATATCCTCTGTCCACAGGGTGGCGCCGATCAGAGAATGCCCATCATTGTGTCTCGCGTCGCTCCTGGAACTGCGGTAAGATCAAACTTTTTGCCCGAAATTTTTAAATATGTACTGAAATCGTAAGTGTGTCCCAATTTGCTTACTTACACATTAAATAGTGTGAATAGTTTGTTCTTTAAACTAAACTATTCTGTTAAATCTAGCTAGTCACATAAAGTCATTTGCCATGGACTTCCACTTCCACTGGGGATGTTACTACCCTCTAAAATTCATACACTAGATGCTAGAGCACATAGTACACAGTGTGTATTTACATCACTTCCTGCGTATTGCATACTCACTTGTATCATGTGACTCCTACCTCATATTCCTCAGGCTGACCTGTGTGTACCGCGTCTGAACGAGGGTGACCAGGTGGTGCTGATAAACGGACGAGACATTTCAGACTACACCCATGACGACGTGGTCATGCTAATCAAAGCCAGCTGTGAAAACCAATCAGCAGAGCTTATTCTGCTAGTAAGACCCAACGGTGAGGAATTAATCGTCATTTTTTTTGTAGTTGTATAAATTATGTACAATTAACAATCATTCTACTTGGTCAGGAGGTGATGGTTAGATTTAGATTACTGCAGGGTTGTCAGTGTGTAGCTGCTATAATGTAAGTGATGACATGAAAAAAAAAAAAATGACCCATGTGACCTGTTGTTGTGTAATTAATAGGAAAATTGGCAAACTGTTGTGGTGTAAGAGAAATCAAACACTTGCGGTTATAGGAAAATAATCATCTTTGGGGTGGTGAGTCCGTTTCTCGTCTGGGATTCAACACATCACCCCCTCGCTGGTCATTTTCCTATAACAGTGTATACCATATTACCAGTCTTCTATACAAATAATTGACTTCAAATTGAATTCAAATCTAGCAGGTTTCCCTATCCTCATATATTAACTACTTTTTATTCACTTTTCTTTCAATAGACTAATTTTTGTTTTTTCAGAATGATGTTCATCAGGAACATCATTCCTTATGTTTGCTAAAATGCTCGCTGACTTTATCGAACCCTTACAGCAATCTATGATGTGGACGAGGAGGAGGAGAAGCTGGATTTGGAGCCGGAGTTCCAGTACATTCCAGAAAGCTGCGCTATGGATCGCTCGCACTCAGACCCGGATGGATGGAAATCGTCCTTCCAGATGCTGAGAGAAGGCCTAAGCAATGGCTCTGTGCTCGCTCAGTTTGATGTGAGTCAACTAATACACATACTACACCCATCTGCATCCCAAATCAACTACTGCACTCTTACACTATACACTAACCCTAGTGTAGGACGTAGGGACGTATTTGGCTATAAAAACATTTTTACAGTTTTATACTTTTATTTAACTGCTGCTGTAACTATGTAACTCAGTAGATCTTGCTACTGAAAATCACGTCCTGTTCTCATAGCGCTGTTTCCTGTTTTATGGCTTTGCATATTTGGACGGTCTGCAGTGTGGGAAAACTCTACTAGAGAAACAGCAAACACAGTTTGAGGAGCTTGGTTAATGTGTGTTGGGGAAAAAAATAAATAAAGTCCAAATGTGTGTTACTTACTTGTTAGACCTTGTTAGGTTTTGTAAAATGATTCCTAAAGAGCAAAGAAAATATACCTAATTACAAGAATTGCTTTTATATATATTTATACACACTGATCAGGCAAAACATTATGACCCCCTGCCTAATATTGTGTTGATCCTCCTTTTGCTGCCAAAACAGCCCTGACCCGTTGAGGCATAAACTTTACTAGATCCCTGAAGGTGTGCTGTGGTATCTGGCACACTTAAATGACTTACAGGACCTAAAGGATACTTTTGATAGCTACTGACCACTGCAGACCAGGAACACCCCACAAGAGCTGCAGTTATGGAGATGCTCTGATCCAGTCGTCTAGCCATCACAATTTGGCCCTTGTTAAAGTCAAACTCAAATCCTTACTCTTTCCCATTTTTTCTGCTTCTAACACATCAACTTTGAGGACAAAATGTTCACTTACTGCCTAATATATCCCACACACTAACAGGTGCCATGATGAGGAGATAACCAGTGTTATTCACTTCACCTGTCAGTGCTCAGAATGTTATGCCTGATCAGTGTGTGTGTGTGTGTGTGTGTGTATATATATATATATATATATATATATATATATATATATATATATATATATATATATATATATATACCTCAAATGCGGTGGTTAAAAAAACCTGTAGCTTTAAAGCTTTACATGTCATATTTTGCTGATGTTCTGTCTCATCATTTCCATCGTCTCCAGCAACTGTATCGAAAACGACCTGGCATGTCCGTGTCCTGTGCCAGGTTACCACAGAACCTGTCGAAAAATCGTTACCGGGACATTTCACCATGTGAGTACACACATCCCGCAGTATTTTATTTCCTGTATTTAAATGACGTGAAAACCTTTTGACACACGGGCGTCATGTTTCACACAGATGACGCGACCCGAGTCGTCCTGCAGGGAGCCGAGGACTACATCAACGCAAACTACATTAATGTGAGAACCTAAAAAAAATCTATGTGCTTTAGCAAGAGCTACTTTAAAAATAAATAAATAAAATAATACTGTGAAACTGTGTAGAAAATAAATCAGGATTTCAAAAAAAAGTGTTTGTATTTTCATGCTGTGAGATCAAGCTTGAAATCTTGTAACCTAAACTAGATAAATGTATTTTTGTGTCCTAAGATGGAGATACCAGGCGGAGGTGGTGTAAGGCGGTACATTGCGTGTCAAGGCCCACTTCCTGGCACTTGTTGCGATTTCTGGCAGATGGTGTGGGAACAGAGCGCCGCCCTGGTGGTCATGCTCACCACGCAGGTGGAACGGGGCAGGGTAGGACACACTTTTCCATACACTCTCAGACACGGATACACACGAAGCAAGCACAAGCAACCGATTACACGACAAATCACAATATCGCTAAAAAGCGAAGGCTTTTTAGCTGCAAAGATGCCAAATAAAAGGGAGTTTCACATCCAGTCAGAGACAAATCTTCAGTTGAATTTTATCGTGTAGAGCATTTTTACAGCACCATCAGTTAGATATAAATCACACACACATAGAGTCCTTAATGAGCAAGGTAAAACTCGCTGAAACTTCATGGGGAAAAAAACACTTGAGATACATAGATGGTAAAATATAATATTAATATTATTAAAATATTTATATATATATAATATTTTAATTATAATTTGTGAAATTATGAAGAAATAACACAAGAAAGAAAGTTGTGATCGCATAAGTATTCACCCCCCAACCCTGCTGCTGAGAATCCAACGATTTATCATCAGAAATGATTTTATTATTTAGTGCCATGTGATCTCAATTCCACAAGAACACAGCTCCAAAGAGAGAGATTTCACTGACTCACGAGGCATCTTTTTCAGGTGAAGTGTCATCAGTACTGGCCGAATGTCTCCTCCACCGGCACTTACGGCAATTTCCAAGTGTCCTGCGTATCTGAGGATGGGAAATCGGCGTATCTGCTCCGAGCACTGACTCTCACACACCTGGAGGTAAGACACACAGTATAACGGTATGCTAAAAAGTGTTGTTTGTTAACCCACAGCAATAGTTAGTAAGTCTCATTAGAATTATTTGAAACTGCAATATATATATATATATATATATATATATATATATATATATATATATATATATATATATAATTATAATAGTATAATAATAATATAAACATTTTTTTTTTTACAGATGTCAGATGTCAGTATATTTTTACATGCCAGTTTACTGTGATGCACAAAATCCATGGGTGTAGTGTTTCTGTCATGTGACCAGTTCTATATATCTATTTTGTGTGTGCGTGTGTAGACTAAAGAAGAGAGGCATATTTGTCAGATGCAGTACATGGCTTGGCCTGATCACGGCGTTCCAGACGATTCCACCGATTTCCTGAACTTTGTGAGCTTGGTACGCAGTAAGAGAGGAGACTCCCAGGACCCTGTGGTTGTGCACTGCAGGTGAGGCTCAACACTCCACAGCACCATCATTTACACACCGAGATCCTCTGACATGCAGCCCAGATACTGCGACATATTCAAATAACTGTCGGGTTAAATCATCAGGACTAGCGCAAGATTGTACCAACATTGTCCAGAGAACTGTCTGTATAATACGTAGCTTTAAAGCAGTGGTAGAAAGAGTCCTAATAAAGCCCCAAGGTTTGAAGGTTATTAGAAAGTACAAAGAGGCAAGAAGTCTACTTTTTCCAACCAGAAAAACAAAAAAGGACAAATCTTTCCTTTTATATACATTCACTTGTTTATCCAGATTGTAACCCAGATATCGGTGATATTCAGTATAATTTTGGAATCTATTGAACACTATATAATACGTCAGTAAGATTAGTGCAATAATTAAAGCTATAAATGCTATAGATTTTAAGCACATGACCTTAATTCAGTACACGGTGATTGACATTTTGCGTTACTTTGAAAAAATAAATTGCATTAAAAAAAAAAAAAAAAAACTAGTTCTATGATACTAGTACATGGTAATCAGATGCTCAGCATGAGCTCAGCCTGTCCTTGACTGATCCACTGCTCTCCCTCTTCTCCTCCTCCTCCGCCTCGTCCGCCTCCCTCATCCCCCTGGCAGCGCTGGGATTGGTCGCACAGGGGTTCTCATCACCATGGAGACAGCGATGTGTCTGATCGAGCGGAGTCAAGACGTATATCCGTTAGACATCGTCCGGACCATGAGAGACCAGCGGGCCATGATGATTCAAACTGCAGTGAGTAGTGAATCTTTTTTTTCCCTTTTCTGTTTAAGAAGATCCAGGAGCCAGATTTGTTTTATTTATTTATTTATTTATTTATTTATTTATTTGAACCAGCAGGCACTCACGTGACCTAATTCATGTATTAATATATTAGTTTATGCCGCAGTGCTGTTTTCAAGTCTCCATTTCAATTGTTGACTTGTTTTCTACAACAGCAGCTCTGACTGCTATTCCAGCTGCAAAACCGATCACAGGTTTATATTAATAAATGATCGAATTTCAGTCGTTTCTGTATCAATGTGTTTGATGGTGTTGAATTTTAACAAAGAAATCCGGTTGGTAATTTTTGATATGGTGACGCTTTGGTAAGGAAGATGTTGGTTTATAGATGCAATTACTAAAGTGCTAACAGGAACCTTTTAATGGACGTTCAACAACATTAACTGCAGATGTGAACAGATAAAAAGTATAACATTTTGTATTTAAATTAAAAATTCTAATCAGCACCAAATCGCTGTGGTAGAAGAGAAATAAAAGACTTCTGGACTGCTTTTAAAGGAACTAGGGGATAATAACTAACTCCACTTTTTTTTTTTTTATAACACCATACCCCAAGTAACTCCGGGTTTCATTTCGTACTTGTTAACATAGTATTGATATTTTTTCCCCAATATATAGAACACAAATACATTTACATCTAATGCTGAATATTTGAGACCTGGCCCCAATTTTTCACACCATTTCCTGAATCTTCCCCCATTTTACTACCTTCACAGAGTCAGTATCGGTTTGTATGTGAAGCCATTCTGAGAGTGTATAACGAGGAGATAGTGAAGCCGCTGGAGCCGCCGGAGTCGCCCGCGTGCGCAACAGAGGAATAAAGAGCTGCCATGTCCTGGATTCCTTGCAACTGCAACTGTCCCTCTGTCGCCTCCTGGTGGATGGCTGCGTACATGACCCCTGCAAATTGGAACACAGGCGACAAAAGCACTATTTGCACTTTAGAACAAATGACCACTTGAGGGGATTTACTAGAAAGACAAACGCATCAGGGTGTTGTATAAGCATTAACTTTTTAACAGTGATAAACATTCAGGGTGGAGGCAAAAGTGAACAGAACTAAAAGACAATAGAAGTGACTTCTTGTAGTGCCATACACTGAAATGAGCCAACCTGGAACAAACTCTCGGATCACTTTCCTCTGTTCAATGCTATTTATGATTTTTAATTAAAAAGTAAAAAAAAAAGAGGCCCATGTCCTTCCCACAGTTCACCGTTTCGTTTCATGTTTTTCTAAATCCCTGCTATTTCTGTGCAGTGAAATTCAAGTTTTCCGCTTCTGTTCATTGCTCTGATGCTTTGAATATAACACTCGGACATGCACTCTTTCCACTTAGGTCTTGAGCCTCAATTAAATCCATATAAAGGTTTAGGCAAGCAGTTAAGGGTTTAACTACTGTATACAGTGTGCGAAATAATGTGAAAAACAACGTGAAAATGTTCCTTGCTAGCAAGACTTTTTTGCTGTAACATTTATTTATATGACACATCAGATCAGGCTAATTGCTTTGGCATGAAATTTAATTTTTTTTCAAAGGATATGGGTCAAACAATGATGTCATTTAAATCTACACTATATTTTACCCCCATGTGAATTTTGTTACCTACTGCATGTCAACAGAAATTTTTGAGGCTCTTGTGTGCTTGTACCACATTTCAACATGCAGGTTTTTATTGGTTTGTTTTTTTACTTTTTTAGCAGACTACTGACGTCTCACGTTAAAATATCTCACTGGATAACTAAGGTAAATGCACCTAGTTAACTAATGTAAAGGTGCTAGGTCCATCCCATGTTCTTTATAAGAGTGAGATAAAGATCCTGTAGGCCCCAACCCTCTACCTAACAAACTAAAGGGTCTGTACCAGCCCGTGTACCAGACTAACCAAGAAGGCCCAAACACAATTACATTTGTAAGGAAACAATGCTATAAACCCTATCCCTGTACTGGAGAACCTATGGTAAAGGTGCTGTAGCCCAGACCCCTGTAAACTGGCTAAGGAAATGATGCTATAGACCCTGACCCTGCCCTGGCGTACCCAAGGTAAAGATGCTATAGGCCCCAACCCTCTACCAAACTAAAGGGTCTAAAGAAGCCCTGTATCAGCATCAGGTAACGAGCACAGTCTGAGCCCCTGTACCAGACTAACCTAGGTTCTAAAGGCCCAAACACAATTACACTGGTAAAGAAACAATGCTATAAACCCTGTCCCTGTACTGGAGCACCTATGGTAAAGGTGCTATTGATCAGATCCCTGTAACGAGATAAAGGCCCTGACTCTGTCCCAGGCAACCTAAGGTACTGAAGCCAAGAGCCTTTTAAGTGGCTAAGGAAATCATGCCTTAGACCCTGGCCCTGTCCTGGAGTACCTAAGCTAAAGGTGCTGTAGCCCAGACCCCTGTAAACTGGCTAAGGAAATGATGCTATAGGCCCCAACCTTTCCTGGTGTACCCAAGGTAAAGGTGCTGTATCCCAGACCCCTGTAACTGGCTAAGGACATGATCCTTTAGACCCTGACCCTGAAATGATGCTATTGACCCTGACCCTGTCCCCGACAACCTAAGGTGCTGAAGGCTAGAGCTTTGTAACTGGTTAAGGAAATGATGCTGTAGTCCCTGACCATGTCCTGGAGTACCTAAGGTTAAGGTGGTATAGGCCGGTCCCTATAAAACTGGATAACTAAATAATGCTATAGACCCTGTTCCTGTACTGGATTACCTATGGTAAAGGTGCTATAGAACAGACCCCTGTAACTAGCTAAGGAAATTATGCTATAGACCCTGACCATGTCCTGAAGTACCTAAGGTAAAGGTGGTATAGGCCGGCCCCTATAATACTGGATAACGATATAATGCTATAGACCCTGACCCTGTCCTAGAGTACTTAAGGTAAAGGTGCTGTAGCCCAGACCCCTGTAACGGGCTAAGGAAATGATGCTGTCCTGTCCTGGAGTACCTACTGTAAAGGTGCTATAGGCCAGTCCCTAAAAACTGCATAAATAAACGATGCTGTAGACCCTGTTCTTGTACTGACAGCCCCAAGATGAAAGTCCTAAATGCCCTGCAATACAAGACTAACAAATTAACAATCCTATAGGTCTAACCTCTGCACCCTTCCTGAGATGAAGGTGAAGTAGGCCTCTTATATGCAGGGGGATATTATTAAGAAGAAGAATTAGGAAAGCTAATATTTGTCACATATTCATAACAGTATAGTTAAATTCTTTGCTGTGCTTGTTAGGAAGCTCGGGTCAGCCATTATATGAAGCCCCTGAAGCAGGGTGTTAAGGGCTTCCTCAAGGTTCCAACAGTGGCAGCTTGGTTTTGCTGAAGCTTGAACGCCTGATGTTTGGAAGCATCTTCAACTCCACTGGCAGTAGACATTATTAGTAGTACCTTTAGCTTAGTCAGGTGCTTTTTGCTTTCTTAACCTTGTGCAAGGAAGGAACCTTTTAAACTTTTATCCTGGTGCCTGGCAACTGAGGTGAAGCTATCAACCCTGTATCTGATAAATTAAAGGTTCTATAGGCACTGCTTTGGTGCTGGCATTGGCTAAATATGTTAGAACAACTAATACGGTAATGATATTAAAGGACTTGCACCTAGTCTGGTACCTGACTCAGTTGAAGGTACTATTGCACTGGCCTTTGCCAATGGAGATGAATATGCCATTGATCCCTGACTGTACTTGGGTAATTAAGGTAAAGGAGCTATAAGCCTTTCTCCTTACACTGGAAAAATGACAAATTTGCTCTAGACCTGATTCCATGGAAGCTCTATAAGACCCAGCTCCTGTTTTACCCAAGTACCTAAAAAATATGTCCTCGACTTATCGTTGCCCTTTGTTCAGTCATCATTACTCACTCATCCTTTGTGAATATACTCGAATATGCTAAACCCCAAATTGTGGAATACACACTGACATTTGTTGTTAATCCCCCTTGCCCCTAAAGAAACTGGAAAAATGATGTGACCAACTACTGTTTTTATGTCTTGCTCTTATTCCATCCGTCCTGTTTTAACAAATGCATTCCACAATGTATAAGGGATTTGGCTTCCAGGACCAACACATGTTTTCATCCTAATGAATGTCCATCAAGCAGACATGCGAGCTTCCGTGCGTGTTGTGATGAATCTTAAGCTATAGATTTGCTATTAATATTGTGTTGGGACAATGGTATTTTTGTATTTTAAAGTTGAGAGAAAAAAAGAGAGACAACACTTTGCAGCTGACTTTGTAGCTTGACAAGCTACTTTATTCTTACTGTAGTTATGGGCAAGGGGGAGTCATGTTGAAATTATATTTATGTCAGAAAATTTGTTAAATAGAGACACCTGTAGGAACATCTCTTAACTACATAGTGTCAAATGTTAAATATTTGTAAATATGTTGTTATATATTAAAAAAAGTGTTCTGAAAAGATGGTTTCAGTTTTTTGTCTTTTTTTAAGACTGTGACCAACAGATGGTCAACAATATAGTAATCACTGTAGTAGGTTGAGACTTATTTTGTTACAGGTTTACACCAGGAACCAGGATTTTGGCTATTTACCCAAAATTTACTTACATTCTCTTCCTGTCCAGTGTGGAACAAAGTCTAAAGTTGATGTTCTTCAAAGTTTGATTCTTAAGGCAGATACAAATTTGCTCAAATTTACACATTGGACATGGAACAACATCCCCAAATCCATCAATCCGTCTTAAGTATCTCTTCAGTCTGAAAACAAGATTAGAATGTCTTCAAAGTCAAAATGTCCTGATGTTTGTGTCACACTTTTGTCATACAGAATGACTCGGGACACTAAGACTGAAGAAATGGTTACCATTAACTGGAGCAGATTAAAAACACTACAAGTTGTTAGCTGTTGGTCATTGGATTGTAACATTGCATGATTGTTATGCTGGTAAATCCGTCGACCATCCCAAAGGCGACGTTTTGGCCACTCCATCTTCTCAAAATCCAATTTGAATGTATTGTCATGGCTGTTGTTGAGCCACTGGCCTTTTCCATGTACTTGAATGACTACCAGCTAGTTAAGAAAGCCAAAGGTTCAAACTCATCTTAAGGAACTATTGGCACTGTCTCTTGTCAACGGAGATGAAGATACTGGTGTTTTCCAGTTAGGGGACTTGCCCTGTTAATTGAAAAATTGACAAAATTGCTATACACTTGATTGCCTCCTGGTGGTCTAGTGCTAAGAACCCGTGCTCTCATTGCTGCTGCCCAGGTTCAATTCCTGGGCAGGGAGCTAACCCAGCCACTGAAGAGATAACTCTCAGTGCCAGTCCCAAGCCAGGCTAAAATGGGAGGGTTGCATCAGACAGGGTATCCGACGTAAAACCTGTGCCAAATCAAAATATGCGGACCAAGTGATCTGCTGTGTCGTCCACGAACAAGGAACAGCCAAAAGAAGAACAGCAGCAGCTATACACTTGATTCCACAGGCCTTGTTTACCAGAGTACCTAAAGTAAATGTCCTAGATTTACTATTATGGACAATTCACATTAAAATGTGGCTTCCACAAGATGAAGACTTTGCTTCCACATGCTATAGATGACTTGTCTCCATAAGGGACATGACCCATTTATTCGCCCCCTTTGTCATCCTGTCCTTACATTCAATGTACATACCATCTGAGGTATTTGCAGCAATTAAACACTAAACCTAGTGAACTCACCTTGTCTCTTCAGGGATACCGTTGTGGACTTTCCTGCCCAGTGAATATTCATGAAACCCTTCTTCTGATCTAATAGGTTAATTTTTTGAGCAAGAAAAGAAATCCTTAGAACATTTCCCTGAGTCTGTAGTGTGCTTAAGTATCACACTGCAAACATGTCACAATCATATACACTTGTATCTACGTACTACGCAGCAAAATACCCCTAATGACCACAAATACCACCATTGCTCACAAAAGCTCCATTGCCATTGTTGTGTCATTGTTGAATTCCCCCATAGAAACATGCACTCAAAGCTAAATAAACCCCCACAGCCTAGTACCTCAAAACCAAATACGCCCCCACCCCACCCCCCACACACACACAATTGAAATTCCCCATGCCCACAAATGCTCACCCATAATTAGAAATACCACTCTAAACTAAAAGCACCTGAAACAAAAAAAAGAGATGCAAATACAGGAAAATTTCAGATTAGTTAAAAAAAAAATACTGAGATCCCACTTCCTGCCAGTTTGAACACACACACACAAAAAGCACACAGTGGAGTTGGAGTTCTTTAGTAGAAGAAAATAATTAACTTTTTCTATTTTTAACTTTTATGTACAAAAATCTTAAATACATAAAATACATTAGACCTTACACATATATGACAAGGTGGATGAGTAAATAAAGAGTGGAACCCCTTGTGAATGTTAAACTGGCTGGCATTTCTTCCTGCTGTGAGGAGAGGTCCGGTAATTTTCAGGACAAGCACATCTGTAGCCACCTCTGTGGTTGATGCAGATGTGGGAGCAGCCCCCATTCCTCACTGTACATTCATTGATATCTGGGGGGAAAAAAGAAAAATGGCACATGAGATTACCAAGATATTCATTTGGCCATTCTTCATTCAGTTATATGGACTGACCTTTGCACTGGTAGCCATTTGGATGCTGTGTGTATCCACGTGGACAGATGCAGCGGTGTGTGCCTGGCAAGTTAACACACTTCCATTCACACTTGTGCTGCTGGTGGTGTTGCTCCATCTCTTCACACTCGTTAATATCTGAAATGTATGCGCTCATTCATGACAACACACACTACACTACAGTCCAATATAATACATACATGGACATTTATAAGGGTTATAATATATTTTTGAACAGTCTGTTTGATACTATGATATTTGTGCCACTAGAATTTTTATATTTTTTCCCTTTTCCACATTCACATGCTCACAAATGCCCGTGATTGGCTAGCTTTGCTGTGATTGACAAATGTTATCCCTCTCACTCAAACAGCATGCCCAGTTTTGCTTCCTGACTCCTGGCCATGGATGGCTTTGGGATCTTTGGGATTCAATCTACTGATCTCCTAACAAAACAAGAAATATTTGTGTTATGATTGAACAATTGTTCAAAAAATAGATATAAAATTTTGGCAGGTGATGTTGCTATATTACCTCCATCCCTAGTTATATTATATACAGGGTTCATCAGCGCTTACAAAAGATGAAAATTCATGTCCTCTATAGGGCATGAAACCTTTTCTTTGCTGATTGGCTAAAATGGTACCCAACCCCACAAAAGTTATTAATTTTATTTGCACCTGCCTGATGGTTCTGTTTCCCAAACTGACCCTGAACACTATAAAGCAGGCAGTGACCAGGCCATGATACACAATCATCCAGTATGTTAATAAATGTGATCTTTATTTGTGACCTCCTCTCCCACCCGCATGAAAGAAAAACTGCCCACTACTGGACATCCTGGTCCCAGTGAATACACATTTAATGGTACGGATATGATGAAATTCTGATCAGATACAAATTTTTCTTTGAATTTTAAATTGAATTCAGTTTAATTGTATTTCATTTAACCTGTTAAAATTTCAAAATAAAGTTAAAAAACAGAACTGATTTAATATTTTAAATTCTGTTTGCACAAATGATTCACATTTTATTTGTAACAAAATGCATTTATTACTGTAATATCTACCTAATGATTTTTTTTGTAAAATCATTCAATTTTCACGTAGATTACATTCATTACTTTAACATTTGGTACAGTTGCTCTAAATATCGACTAATTGCTCTTGGAAACTTTCACACAAACTTTCACTATATTCTGACCAAATATTTTGAAAATATATAATTTATGAATACAAATATATATTTATGAATATTTTTCATTACTTTTTACTAGGGCTGAAACAACGAATTGAGCAAATTGATAATAATCGATAATGAATAAAAGTGTGCGTCCCAAGTCCTCTAAGGCATGGGAGCATTTCATATTAAATTCAATGCGAAATGTAACTTTGCAAAGCGGAGCTTCAGTGGAATGGAAGCACAACAATGATGAACGAGCACATAATGTTTAGTGCAGATTTGTCATGTGCCATATTTGTGTGCTTAATGTGTGGGTTATTCACACAGAACATGTTTTATTCCTAATTCATTATTTTTCAATGAATGCAATACATGAATGTGTTTGACCGCTGCACTCGCATCTTTTGCAGCCCCTCGTGAAATCATGTTCAAATGATTTCAACTTTTACAAGCAGTGCAGCTCATCAATGTCACTCACAGAACATTGGACCAATCAGAAGGCCCCAAAATTTCAAAAGACTGAATGAATCATAACTTGGTAGTCTAGTAGTTCTGCCTCTTTAAGAAACACAAACAGTTTGTAGTTTAAGTTTTAAAAGGTCAAAAGTTTTCTGCTTAAAAGCTGGAAAAAAACATTGTGCTAGTGTAAAGTTTTAGTTTTACGTTCATGTTTGTAACACCCAATGTAAATTTAATTTAATTCAAAATTAAAATTATTTTGAAATTAAATTTAATTTGAAATTATGTGGCGTTTATGTCACCTGATTATTCCATTATGAAAATAATTGTTATTTACAGCCCTACTTTTTACAATACAATTTGCTTCAAAGCCGCTTCAGATATTATTGCAACAGATTCCATTACTCTTCTTTCCTCTTGTCTAATGCACTTACCGACACACGCCAGCGGGGTTGAATTTCCTCCCAGCAGATCAGGATATTTCCTGCGGTATCCTGGTGGACACTCGGGGACGCAGCTCATCCCGTCTCCAGCTAACTGATATCCGTTTGAACAGACACAACGGAAAGAGCCTGGAGCATTCACACAGGCATCAGCGCATGGTCCGAGACCCGCATTCTCCATACATTCATCTATATCTGTACAATCAGAACAAAAAACACACATCACTCAAGAACCTGTACTACTAGATATTTCAGTTAAATTAGGGACATGATTCAAATCACGTCTGACCTTCACAGTGTCCGTCTGTGATATTCATGCTATATCCCACAGGACAGAGACAGCGAAAGCTACCAGGTGTGTTGACGCAACCAAACACACAGCGAGTCAAGCCAGCAGGCAGCACACACTCGTTCACATCTGGGAATAGAGAGTAACAGAATCCACCTGATGACAGCATGGCTTGTCTGAATGGCTTGTCTGTGATTATACTTCTGTCCATTTATGCAGATATCCAGTCTGACCATCATGTGGCAAAACAATAGCACAGATGAAGATTAAGAGCTTCAGTTATGTTCATATCTAACATCAGAATGAAGAACAAGTCTCTGTGACTGTAAGATAGGCATGGTTGTTGGTACCAGATGGGCTGCTTTGAGTGCTTATACAGGATAAACTCCAGTCTCTAGAACTTTCCCCCATTCTGAACATGAATATTATGATCTGAATATTATGACCTGTATCTGTATTATTTTATACTTTGTAGTGTGTGTATGTGTGTGTGAGAGAGAGAGAGAGAGAAAGAGAGACAGAGAGAGAGAGAACAAATAGACACTCCAGAGTTTAATTCTGGAACAAAGAACTCACCAGTGCAGGACATCCTGTCAGGTGAAAGCTGGAATCCAAGCCTGCAGCTGCACCTGTATGAGCCAAAGGTGTTTTCACAGACCTGCTGGCACTCATGAAGACCCTCCACACACTCGTCCAGATCTACAAACCACACACACATATGCTGTGAAATGCATTGTGAAATGTGTGTCTAGAGCAGATTAAAGAGGGGACATGGCTACACACAAATATATAAATATATACATATATCAGATTTACTAGACAATGTGATTAAACATTTTCATCATGATGTTCATTTGGACGAATCTGCACTAACCACACGCTCTCTTCTCATCCGTCCTCTACAGGATGACTTCATGTCACACGCTTCCTTCCTCCATCATTCACAAGTAGATATAAATATGATCGACGTAGTAAGTGAAAAACAAGCTGCTGTAATGTTCTGTAACATGGCACACTGTGTGGAGAACCTAGAGGATGTTTTATGCATCAAACCCTGAAATCTTTATTTATTTATTTATTTTGTCTCCCTTTCTCCCTTCCTACCTCCCTATCCCTCTCTCTCTCTCTCTCTCTCTCTCCCTCCCTGCCTTTCCCGCCCTCTCTCTCCCTCCCTCCCTCTCTCCCTGCCTTCCCCTCCCTCTCTCTCCCTCCCTCCCTCCCTACCCCTACCTATCTCTCTCTCTCTTCCTCCCTCCCTTCCTTTCCCTCCCTCCCTCCCTCCCTCTCTCTCTCTCTCTCTCATGATGGGCTCAAGTTGTGGTGTGGCTGAACTGCTTGTTATAAATGACCAACATTACTGTATATATGTAGTAGAGAAGAGTAACAGAAAATCACTGTGTGCATCTCAATCTGCTACCTAGTTCTGCACTAGTCAGAGCACTGATCAGTGAGCTGCCTATTTATAGGTCTTTCTCTGTCGCTGTCTCACTCTCTCTCTCAAAATTGCTAAATAATTCCAGTATAAATTAACATTTTCTCTCTAAATAAAAATCCCAGAACGCATCACAAAAACCAGGGAGCATCGATGCTCACTTTGTTCCCTTACTGCTCATATTTTCTGAAGCCTTTTCAGAAAAAAAAAAGATGGACAATCCATACCCTCAGCCAAATTCTTCTACAAACATAATTAGCTCTCAATTGACTCCTTACCTTAGCTCATTTTAACTTTTGTAGACTTTCTTGTGCAGTTAATTCGAGTCTAACAACTTTTAAATGTTTAATGATTTTTTTAAATATTCCACTAGTTAGACTACAAACTGGTTTGAAGCACCAGTATATAAATATTTGATATTTGGGTTTTTACACGGTCTGATGAGAAATCAGAAATTAGAAAGTCAGTGGAATTTGAGTCATCAGTGTCCCCGTGTTTAGTGACCCAGAGATTTTACCAGTGTCCTTTTCCTAGTACTTCTGTACACAATTACTGTTTCACAAGCTAGGGAGATAGAGACCTGATTGAGATGTACCCTTTGTCAGATATTTCAGAAATCGGATCAGATTATGGCCAGAATCTAATAAGGAGGAGTAAAGGCAAATATTTATACAGTATGTGTGTAATACAAGTATTAATAATAGAACAATGTCATGTGACGGGGACTAAGATGTCCTAGTTTATGTCACATAAATAAAGATTTACAATGTAACGATGGTTTTTGGAAAAAATAATCATCATATCGTTAACATGAAAACTAAACATGAGGGAAAAATTATATAGTTAAAACTGCTAAGAACGAGTGCAGTAAAGAATGTCCCATACCTGCTGTGGCTCGCCCTCATTACAATAACACCCTGCTGTGGGACAAGAATTCACAGCCTTGGGGAACTCTCAAAAAAAGGTGACAGAACATGAATTTTAAAGGCATTTAGTACAAAATCCAGATGTCCTGACTGCTTCACTGACAGATGCGTAAACGTAAAGACCAATGGTGCGTTTTTGTCACAGAATCGTGGCGCCTGAGAAACGAACGAAGCAAATAGTGAAAAAAAATGAAGCACAGACTTCTATTCTAGAAGACTTCTTATTCTACTATGAATTTACCTTCTGCTCTTGTGAATGGTCTTACATGGATATCCTAAACATCTGCACTGTAGTTGAGTTGCTTCTGTAATCATAAATACTCTCCTGTGTTCATCCAATTTAAAATTATTTGTCATTTGTCGTTTTGTGTAAATAAGGAGAATTTTTTTCCCCTCAGAATCAGATCACAATCCTGGACATATCTCTAGGAATAAAATGTGCTCTGGAATAAACATGGATCTCTGACCTCGACATGTCCTTTGGTCCCCGAGCAGCAGGAAGCCAGGCTGGCAGCGACACTCTGCGTGATTGTGATTGTGTGCATTCACCTGGCACACTTGAGAGCAGCCTCCGTTATTCACAGAACATGGAGTTAACCCTGTGGGCAAGAAACATGCAGATTACACCTGCTTCAAAATATAGGATTTTTATTTCATCAATCCAACAGCCATGGGGGAAAAAGTCAGTATTCGCATAATTAAAAAAAAAAAAAAACAGGATGTTCTTTGCTTCCTGAAATGATTTATTCCCACAAAGATCTGGTCTGTTAATTTATTTACCCTACGAGAATATAAGGAGGATTTTAGGCACTCCAAAAAACAGAAGCAGTCTATCACTGTAGCTGACGTATCCCTGTGTATATATACATGTACATGTATGCATACATCTCTGTAGCTTGGCGAACATGTTTGATCTTCTCCTGTCTCCTGTCCTTTTCTCAAAAAGCAATAAACAGATGTATGCATCAGGCGAGAGATAATGAGCTCAACAGAGCAAAAGCCCAGAGTATTCACAAGATAATCCCAGGTTGGTCTGATGTACAGTCTGGAATTCAGTGGCAGTGAATTTAGCAGGTTAGAAAGATTCGGAATCGCTTTCACATGTGTTTACTATAAGCATCAGCACAGCGGTGCAACCAAATAAAGCTAAGGTTCATATTAATATATAAATACACACTAATGTGCATGTATGTGCATTAATATGTCAGTAAATCGGGCCGGTGGGAGTTCTAGTTTCAAAATACTGGGGAAGACACTGCTGGAAATATGCTTTTATTTTAAATAAATAAATAAACTATAATTATAAATAATTATTATTTATATTTTAAAAAATAAATACAGATTTATAAATAAATTTTTGTCCTTAAATGTGTATAATATCCATGCACTATGGCAGAGTAAATTCTATCTGTGTAAAAAAAACATGTTCAGTTCCACCACCAAGCCAGACTCGTATTTGGATGCTACATGCTATGGAGTTAAACGTTATTATCCTGAACATCATAAACCTGCCAGATGCTGCTGTAGATACAGCGTTCTCCATCCAAGTAAAGCCAAATTGTGGAGGATTTAGTTGGTGGACATGAGCTTCTGCGCTGCCTGCTCTCCAGATCCAGGTCCTTAAATTGTGTTATATGATACACTGATTTGTTATCCTGCATACTTACTGTACTTTTCTTTTAAATCACTGATCGATTAGGAAGAAAATTATATTCATTTGATGGTCACTGAACAAACTTATCTCTGTTGTGAACAAATTGCTTCTTTTTTCCAATGTATTTCTTTTTATTAGTCTTTTTTGAATATTGTACATATCTATTTAATATTCAGGGTTTTTGTTTTGGTTTTAGATCTGGCTTTAATTTTATCCTGTTGTATTTTAATTTTCCTCAGAGGATCAGTAAAATCTATCTATCTATGGCATGTGCATGAGAAAAGTGAGTGACAAAAAAGAGAAAAAATTACACCTGTTGAGTTTACAGCATGCTATTAAACTTCAGGAAAGTGGTTATTTTATAAACTACACCAATATATACAGTGTATATATAGAGGCAGTTTGTAGCTATCAGTGGGAGGCAATGGATATTTTACCATTCACTAGATTTTGCCACATTCAGGATTTAACTGACACTAAAAAGGTTGTAAGTGTTTCAAGTGACATTGGGGGGAAAAAAACCCGGCTGTCAACTTTGCAGTGGTCAGAAGCTGAAACTCTGAGATTAACTCCAAGCAAGCATGGGAAAAAGCTGAACTGTAATGAAAGGTGTTCTGTTGCTAGTGAGTGAGTACGTTTTGTGCTCTTGCGAGAAGAAATAAGCTCACATAACTTAATCAGGCTTTCATAAGAATAAAACAGCGTCGTTAAAGATCCTTGTGTTCTATCGAGACATGAAATCTCCTTTCTACCTATTAATCTCCCTCCATAAGCGTTCTATCCTTACTGAAACACAATATCAACAATTCATACATTTTTTTTTTGTTAACATGAATGTTTTGCATTATTAGGCTTATCTTATATGCAAAATTCATGTCTGATAATGTATTAAAATTGCTATTGACCTGTGATGTTAAAGCTGTTGTAGAAATCATAAAGCCCATCGATGCTGACATGCTGGACACAGTAACAGAGCATACAGTAAGTATCTCTATACATACGAAGTGATCTGTAGCTATCTAGGTGTCTCAAGACTGCATATGCATGACTCAAACATCATGTGACTCAAAGTTGTACGAAATTCAGGCATTCTTTTAAAGCAACAGTCTATGAGAAATGAGAAAATTCTATGGAGAAAATTCACTGCAGTAAGTTTTGAATTATTGAAAGATAAGTATGGATGGTAAGGAAGTGTGTTGTTATAATAAAATAATCAGTAAGTTCTTAGATTAAGACATTAGTCTTATGCCTGTACCTGTAAATTACTTATTACTATACAAATGCTAATGTATAGGTACTGCAAAAAATCCTGATCAATCGTATTGCTTGTTCCTTAAACAAAGTAAGTTCTGTAAAAGCGGCAGCTTACCGATACACATGGGTGTGACCCCACTCCACTGCCCGTCCTGTAGGCAATAGCTGTACACATCCCCATTGGCCAGAGTGTACCCAGCATAGCAGGCGTATTGTATGTAATGCTTATACTGGAATGGGGCAGGGTCGGGTATTGTATGGAAGTAGAATGTTCCGTGAGCTGGTAAGGGAGGGTAAGGACACACAGGTCTTCGTTTACTGGGGTGGATTATTGACCCAGAGTCCGGTGTCTGGTTCAACACACTTTGCTTAGCTGTTACATTTTTCTGATCATGATTACTGATCCATCTGTTTTTAAGACCAGTGCTGGCAGGACCAATTTTGCCTGATCTTGAAATATCATATAGTTCTCCATCTATATGACCAACAGAAAGTCTACGAGGATCCGTCTGTTCCTGAGGTGTCATTGTGTGACCTGTTTCTGGATGCTTCGGGTGGAAATCTCTTGTAGTAACAGCCAGAGATGAGTGTACGGCAGGGATACGTGCTGTTGGCATTTCCGTCATGGCCGGAAAATCATCCTCAGCACCGGTTGTTGAAGTACTCCAGAGGAAATATTCTCCATCATGGATCCCAGCAGGAACAGGTGGTGGGGAACTAGTCATAAGAGTTGGAAGTGCTTTTGAGGTAAGAGGCTCATTTTTAGATCCTGGGAGGTGAAGAGAGCTTATTGTAGAGACAACTGTGCTCACTTCCTCTGTAACCTGTAAAGACTGTGAAATATCTTCATCAGTAGAAGATTCAATCAGGACATTGAAGTTACTAGATACATGACTATGCTTAAGGATTTCTGGGGACACAGTAGGAGCAGTATCAAGAGTGTTTGAATATGTTTTGACTTCACTTAAAGCAGTTGTTGTTATGTCAAAATTAGTTCCTTTTGATACATTAATAAATTGTAAAGGTGTTACTGAAATTTCATGCTGCGTCTGCGCTGGTGAAGTCAAGTAGTTATCTTCTCCTTTGGGTGTAGATGAAAGCATTTGATGTAGCCACTGGGTTGAGTTTTCTTGCTGATCATTTATAGTTGAAGTGACCAAGATGGTTGACAAAGTTGCAGGAAGGGAAGTGGTGATTGAGGCTGTTGAAGTGTTCTCCAGTGTAGCTGGAAGTAGCGGTTGGTTGAGCGGATCTTCAACTGTAGTTGGCCCTTGCATGTTACTAAGTTTTGTAGTTGTGTCCCTGGGTCCTACAGGTTGTTGTGTAGTGATTTGATCATGCCACCGTCTTTTTAGAATGTTTGGGTGTTTCTGTGACTTCATAGACAAATCTCCAGTCAAGTGCGGTCTGGGCTGAGGAGCCCCAAGCAGAGATGATTTTAGAAAGGTCTCTTTGGCAGCTGTAATAGCAACAGCACTGAAATGGTTTTTCAGATCGGAGATGTCTTGGTTTAACTCCATACCAGGTTTGTACAAGGATGTTTGCTTTTGCTGGAACAAGTTCATGATGTCTAACTCTAAAAACAGAAGCAATTTTGTTAATTGTATAATGACTTGCAGTGACTCTTTATTGGGAGTCATATTGTGTTGTCTTGTATGTCTTTGCAGTACTATTAACATCCTCGACCAATGTTTGGGAAAAATCTATTAGAAAATTAATTGTTTAGTGGCTAAGTGCTCATCACGTCAAGATCCCTTACCTTTACAAACGGGACTGCTACCATTCCAGCTCTTGCCTTTGCAATAGAGCAATGGTGAACCAAAAAGCCTGAACCCAGTGTTACAAGCGAACTGGACCAGCGAACCATCCGGAGACATCACGGATGTACCATGCAGAAGTTTGCCAGGACTAGGACAACCTGGAGCTAGGGTAATGCAGGCAGCAGATAAAACGAGTCAGCTTACTAACAAAATAAAACACATCTAAGGGTGAACAACAAGCCAGCAGCCATCTCAACAACAACTTATATAATATATAATATATATAATGTGCCACACATGCCGTCAATGAAAAAATGTGGATGTAATGCATTCTCAGCCATCATAGTTTCACCCTCAGTTAATATCATCCATGAACTGGACAACAACATAGACAGTTACAGTTGTGAACACACAACACTGCACTCAGCCCAATGTTTATCCTATATTACCGCAATTTTCCACTGGGATCTCGAACAAAATCATGAATTCATACAGTTACATATGCAGGCTGTAAGGACTGACCGACGCACAGTGGTGGATGTCTAGCCCACTGGCCAGACACACAGCTGCTGGTGCGGTGGCCATGCAACCTGAAGCCAGGGTTACAGCTGAAAGTGACGTAGAGTCCATTATACCGGAAAAACGTCCGGCCGTTCTCAAGATGCCTGAAGCCACTGCAGTCACCGGTGGCTGAAAAGATACAAGAAGGTTCCAAAATACATTGTACACATTCAAAAGGATAAAAAGAACCAAATCAGTGAACATGAAAGTAGAAAAGTAATGCATTTCCAAAGCACTTGATGCCAAATGGAGTACAAGAAAGCTGTCTATACTACACACACACACACACACATACGTTATTCTAATACAACAAACCAGACTATAGCATATTTTAGCCCATATCCCCCATTAAACCCCCTCATACCTGAAGCCAAGACCCAATTCAGAGTAAGCAATGCAGGTAGCAGTGTCACTCCAAGAGACTCCATAGATATCTGGTGTTGCTTTCTGGTGTTCCTAGCTTTCAGACTAACAGGAGGAATGTTTTGTAGCTAGCAGGGATGCAATGGCAGCATAGGGGAGGAGTAGAAGACAGTAACACAACAGCTTCAGACTTCATAGACACACCTCTTGCTACAGAAAACTGACTGCAGGATGCAACTTCATAGAATTAACTTATTCTTCAGGTTTTTTTTGGCAAAAATAATAATAAAAAAACACAACTATTTACTTTTGTGGTACTTTTTTTTTTTCATAAAAGACACCTAACCTCTCACAACCAAATTGCTTTCCATTGACTAAACAATACTAAATAAAAGGTTTAAAATGTAAAAAGTTATACCAGGAAAACATGCCTTCGTGTTAACACCAGGGGTTTTATTTTAGAAACAGCATGAGAACCCCATGGATTCTCAAAGGGCTCTTTTGATGGTGGAAACAGAACATGCTGGAAAAAAGAAAACAACTATAAATCCCTGTACTTCTGACAAAGTTTGTAAGAAGGTGTATGCGGGAGCTATTAGCACAGTGTTCTGCAGGGATAAACATGACTATGGGCAAAGAAACAACCTTCTACCCCTATGAGACATCTTAAATGGTGCTCATTTTCTCTGTTGTGGAATGTGAATTGCTCTTCATTCAAAAAGCTGTCTCCTGGACACCCCACAGTTAAAAAAAAAAGGACAAACTGAGGCTCCATGTGCTTCTCATACACCCTGATGACAAAAAAGAGCAGAAGAATCTTGCCATGCATTGACCAGTCAGTTTATAATCTAGTGTATTTCAGTAATAGTTTGTTAAAAGCTTACAGACAAATCTAAAACATGACCATGAATGCATTATATATTATTTCTTTAAAACAAAAAGTATTTTTATTTAAAGCTGAATTAAATTCCCTGTTAGATACAGTTGTCTAATTGAGAACTTTAAGATACTTCCTGTGCGAATTTCTGTTATTCAAGAATACTTTTAAAAGTTGAATCCTAGATTGTAGAACTTGTATAAAACTGACCACTGCACTCGTTTAACCTGGGGAATGTAACTGATAATCTCATATACAAAAGTAATGACCTCATACCTGTCATCAGTGAAACTATCCTGATTAATACCAAATAAACATCAGCTGTTTCAATAGCATCATCTTGGTTTCAAGATGTTCTGACTTCCACAAAGTCTACAAAGCACTTACAAATCTGTAAGTGATGAGGTAAGAAGGCTGGACAGAAGCCTTTTCTCACTGATGAGGCAAAGAATGAATATTTTAAGATACAGAAAAAGATACAGATTATGACTCAAAGAACACCTGACCTACAGTAAAGCATGGTGGTGGCAGCATCATGCTCTACAGCTGCTTGTTTTCACAGCAGGGACTGTGTCAAGACAGGGAATCATGGATACCATGTACCAATCGAACTTACCTTAAAACCTGACAAATGAACACAACAAAAACGATAATGACCCAAACCACAAACTCCAAGTCAACAAAGGAAAGGGTTCAGAAGATGATGATCAATATTTTTTGAATGGTCCAATCAGAGAGGAGCTCTAATGATCTAATTTATATCAGAAAACTGTGGAGATCCCATCACGATTTGATAGATGTGGAGCTTCTTGCCAAATCAAGATGTGCAGATCAATTCATATTAGTACTCTGACCCCCTAAAAAGCCTGTATTATAATCAAAAAGTGATTTAACAAAATTTTAATTTGACCTCATCCGACATGATTTATTGGCTCATTTTTTTTTACCCCAAAAATTCTTGATGGTAAATCATTATGAAATGTCACAGTGAAAGTTGAAACAAACTGACAGACATGCTACCCTTCTGTAAAGTACATGATAGAAACCTGAAATTTCATTATCTATATTATTCATTATAGATATGTAGATGTTTGATATTATTACATGTAAAAGTCCCATTTCTGACACCAAAATGATGTTTTTCTGAACTCTAAACCTTTAATTTCATTCACTATTAAACTTTTGCACATACTGGAATAAATATAACATTGATGAAGGCTTTATTGTTTTTTGGATCTGATTTTGCTTTTCTGACCAACTAATTTGATAAAATGTACTTAATCTAGTGCTATTTCCTCACAGCTACGTTGTTTTGACTACCACAGTGCACAAAATGTTATAAAACCCTAATATAAAAAATATTATGTCTACTTAAAAAATCAACAAAATGTCAATCTACAGGCTGATCTTTTATCGATACTGAACAAACGTCCAGGCAAAGTGCAACTGAACTTCAAATTATTCTTCAGGTATCAAGAACATATGGTGTGTCTGTTTCACAATAATCAGGCATAACATTATGACCACCTGCCTAATATTGTGTTAGTCCCCTTTTGCTGCCAAAACAGCCCTGACCCGTCATGTACTGTGTATTCGGACACCTTTCTATCAGAACCAGCATTAACTTCTTCAGCAGTTTGAGCAACAGTAGCTCGTCTGTTGGATTGGATCACATGGACCAGCCTTCGCTCCCCACATGCATCAAGGAGCCTTGGCCGCCCATGACCCTGTCGCCGGTTCAATACTGTTCCTTCCTTGGAACACTTTTGATAGATACTGACCACTACAGACCGGGAACACCCCACAAGAGCTGCAGTTTTGGAGATGCTCTGATCCAGTGGTCTAGCCAGAAACTACACTGACCTAATAGTTCCTCATGGGCCATTGATTGCTGTTGTTGAAAGGACAGTTACAGTTACATTATTTACTGTTTAGTGTCACCCAAATGAGGGTTCCCTTCTGAGCCTGATTACTCTCAAGGTTTCTTCCTCATATCATCCCAGGGGGTTTTTCCATGCCACCGTCGCCACAGGCTTGCTCCTTAGGGATAAAATGAAATAGTTTAATAATTTAATTTAATAATTTATTCTTATTTCTAGGTATTTAGTTATTTTTTTAAATATTTTTTTATTTTAATTTTTTCCCCTCCCCTTTCTCCATTTCTCTTCTTTTGTAAAGCTGCTTTGAGACAATGTTCATTGTAAAAGGCACTATACAAAATAAATTGAACTGAATTGAATTGAATAGCCATCACAACTTGGGCCGTCGTCAAACCCACTTAAATCCTTACACTTGTCCATTTTTCCTGCATCTAACACATCAACTTTGAGGGCAAAATGTTTACTTGAAGCCTAATATATCCCACCCACTAACACCTGGCAGTGCTCATAATGTTATGCCTGATTGATTAGATTTAAATCTTAAAAATCTTTCTTCCCTCATAATACACCACATTATATTATATGAGTATAATTCCTCCATCAATATCCACTAATTATCCATCATTTCATAACTGAATCAAATATAGTAGCTCCATGGTGCTGAGTTACAGGCTTCTTTCACATCTGTATTCTTAAAAACTGTATATATAAAGAGAAAAAAGAAACAAAAACCTTAATAAAGAGACCTAAACATAAGCATATTAATGCTTACCAACTATGCATATATTACACCCTGTGTTGAATTTTAAACAAAGTGCAATCAGGATCCAGTGCCATTAAATTCATATGAATGGGAATACAGATGTTCAGATACATTCATGACAAAGGAATAAATATCTGCACTATAGATTAACAGTGTTTTATACCCTTGTCTTTGTTGAGTGTTTGTGTGTGTGTATGTGCGTGTCAGCCTTGTTGCTGCTCCTTCATGTCCAACTTATGTACGACCCGGAAAGCCTCAAGGAACTCATTGAAGTCGATGCTGCCATCCTTGTTGAAATCGATGCTGCGTGCCATGTCGTCGATTGCTCGGTCATCCACGTCCACACCCAAGTGAGAGCTGAACAGTTTCCACGTCTGGCGGAATTCCTCGATGGAAATCTGACCTGCAAAATGATGAGAAGCAAAACCTATAACCTGTAAATGTGATCAATAACATACATATATAGATATATTTTTTTGCACATGACAAATAAACTTGTAGCAATTTCACAGTCCATTGGCATCATTATAAAGGCAACACTTGCCAGAATGGTCCTTGTCAATGATGTTGAAGATGATCTCAAGGTCAGTTCGGTACCTGTACAGTGTTTCTGCTAAATTTGGTGCAACCTGTAAGTTGGGAGAAAAAACAAAAACAATAGAATCATTAGTTCTATTCATGAACCAACAAAGAACATCCAACTATGTGACAAATAAGAAACATTCACAAGTCTGATATGATGCAGAGTTCAATACTTTCAGCAAGTGGTAAAAATTACTAGAATTTCTTCTACAAAGATTTTTTCCTTCTACAAAGTAATAGTGTGTGGCCAGTGTCACAAATGACCTACTGCTTGCATCAACATAAAACAGTAGGTGAGTTAGGACTTTATCCACAATTTCAGAAACATAGCCACAGTCGGATGAAAGCAGTAGGTCATTTACCACTTTAACCAACGCTGATGCTGACAATAATGTGGTACATTCATATTATTGGAAAACATACGTATGAAGGAGCTAATTTTTATATTTTGGCTTAAACAAAACAAATGATATAACAAGATGTGATACCTGTGGCACTGGTTGCCCTGGACCAATGTTTTCAAAGCATGACTCGTATTCTACGTTGCCGTCAGAGGCCAGACGCACAAGATGTGGTCTCAAAGTACGCCATGGAAGATCCAACCTCAGCACTGATTCCACTACTTGAGCCCATTCGTTGGTGGAGATCCTGCCTGTGAAAGAGTGGGAAAGAAATGAAAAGGGAAAGAGAAGTATAGTGGGGGGTGGGGGGGTGCAGTTGTATTTAATTTCATTCATCCTACCTGTGTTGTATATATCATATTGCTGAAAGGCAGCCATGAGTTCAGAGCGATGGGCAAACAGCTTCTCCTGCAGAGCCTTTAGAGCTGAACTTTCAGCCACACTGACTCTAAAATGAACACGCATTAGAAATTAGAAATATCCACAAACATAATAAAAAGTGCAAACATACTAAAAACTAAAAAAACCCTCTATTGCACAAATGTTTTTATTTTTAAAATAAAATTTTATTGACCATTTTTTTATGACCAGGACTATTTTTAACTATAAGCAAGTATAAGAAGATGGTTCGGCCCACCAGTATCTAAAAAATGAGTTTAGTAGGATGTCATTTTGGGCCTCTAAGATTTAATAACCTGCCCTGGCTATGTCAAAAGATATAAAGTTCAGATGCATACAGTGTCCAGGGCTACCAGTGTTTAAATATCACACTGAAAACACATGAAAGTATTCAGACCCTTGAACCAGTGCATTGCTTTAAGCACATTAAGTCAACAGATCTATGCTTCTCTGCAAAATCTCTCCAGCACTATCAAATGTTATTAACAGATCTTTCCAGAGACTTATAAACATGTTCTACAATGCCACTCTCAAAATACAAGCACTCCAAAAAAACTCCTTAAAAAACTCCCCTTGTGGATCAAGAAAGTCCTACAGGGGATTGTATTCCTCAGGACATTTCACAGGTCTGTACCAGAGATTTATGGACAATTCTTATAATCTCAGATTGTTTCTTGCACTGTATGGCTTTATATAGAGAGAGAGATAAGCCACCTGTCATTTACTCTCTGATGGAACACTTATCCAAAATAAAAGCAACACTTGAAACAAAGTAAATTTAAATAAAAAATTGCAAACAAGGTTTGGGTGGATGTTATACTGCATTCATAAGAAATCTCAAGCTTAATTTATATTGGCTGAAGGAGGATTCCTGCTGAAGCTGTGCCATAGTAGATGAAAATCCCACTGAAGTGATGAGCAATACTGATATGGGAACGTTGTGATGGGACCTGTACTTGAAATAGCAAACCAAGACAGAACTTATTCAGAAGTGTAAAGAAAGAAAAAAGACTAAGACCATAAAACAAGAAATACCACAGAGTTTTAGTGGCCCTGCTGTATGTGAGATGAGAAAGCTCCTTTACAGAAACATGAGGAGAAGAAAAAACTAGAGCAAAGATTTAAATGGCTGACGACTCGGCTGGAAATGACAAAACGGCTCAGAGTAGTGCATAAGAAAAAAGATAACTTTGCATTAGTGAGGACACCAAGTGTGCATGTGCCATCAGAAAGCTGATTGCTGAACAATGCTCTAAAATCTAAAAATCTAAAGGCTCGATCAAAAAAAAAAGGAACAAGGTGGCCACCTGCTGTCTGGAATGGAATATCACAGTGGGTCAGGGCTGGACAAGTGTGAAAGTCACCGTTCCAGTGATTTAATGATGAAATTCAAACAATAGCTCTCAAAATTAGGCACAGAGGAGGAACATTGATCAGATAAGTGCCTGCTCCAGCTGATATAAACAGGCCATGATCTTTGTTGACTCAAATCAACTTGTAACCTTTATTCATATGAAGGTATGATGATTCTAAGGGCTTTGATGGAAAAATATTGATGGAAAAATATAGCACCAGCCTGGACTGTAACTGGATTACAAGCTCTCCAGACCATGAAGCAATTCCTGGAGGAATAGCATCCCCTACCCTCAGGTGCCTGTTAGCACTAATACAGCTAATGTAATGTAGAGTTTTATTGTAAACAGACAAAAGTAAATCGACTTTGTAGTGAATCCTAGTATAGAAATTAAATCCATTATGAAGGTCAAAGCATGCATAAAACATGGAAGAGAAGGGACTAACAAAGTGGCTAACAAATAAGTGAAACAGAACCTTACATCATGGTGAGACAGCTAATGTTATGATCGTTCACAGTGTGGTGCACTACAGGCAACTCTGATATAATGAATGCAATTTTCAGTAGACAGTTTTGCCACAGCATGATTTTGAACAAACATTGTGGAAAGGTCATTGCTTGGTGTGTGGCATTATGCACAGGAGTGTAGAAGTCTATCCACAAACCCACTCTGTGGTTTATAAGCTCTTGTTTGTACCAGCTGTATAAAGGATCTTCACCAGTTACAGTATGTCACTGTGGGCACTCATAACCATTACCATCATCATTTTTGTCCAGAGTACCATCTCATATAAGGGAGAGACAAACATCAACTGCCAGCTAGTTTGACTGGCTAATGCTATTTAGTATGACCTACCTGCTCTTAGGTACATTTGACATTAATTGAGATTAAAGCATGATTTGTTTGTTGAGGTTGCCCCAGTGGTGCAGTAGGTAGTTTTACTGCCTCACAGCTCTAGTCTCCCTGACTCGATTCTAAGCTTGGCTTCAAAGTTCTTTAGTTTTCCTTCCACCATCCAAAAACATGCTGGTAGGTGGAATGACTATATCAAATGGCCCCTAGGTGTTAATGAGTGTGTGAATGTGTGTGTTCATGGTGGGGACCCACCTGCCCAAGATAAAGTGGTCACTTGAAAATAAATGAATGATATGTATGCAGTGTACCTTAGGGACTATACCTCTGTTGCAAGGTAAGCTTCCTGGTGCTACGGCTCACTTGGTACTGGAAGAAACGTGGGATCAGATCCGGACCCAGCTTTATGTATGCACCACGATTACTGCCCTCCTCGTAGTAGTTGGATGCCGAGAAAATAGTGATTACCTTTTAAAAGAAAATCATTCCTGTAAATAAATATGTCCAGAAGTGTTCCATCATTTTAACAAAACCACAAATCTGAGATACATTTTGTTTGTTATATAAAACTAAAATGACTGCCACAGCTCAGGCTAGATACATGCCTTGATATACAACAACCAGTTTTGTTTTTGCATTTGTTCTACCTTATTAAGTGTCTGACCTGTCCATCATGACAGAGCTCATAGCCCTCCTGCTTGCACTCATGTGATCGGATAAGTAAGCACATGCCGTGCTTTTCCAGGAGCCGCCGTGTGATATCAGGCCCGAAGTAGCATCCTCCTCCACGGAAAGAGTTCGGACTACATCCGTTCTGGCTCTTTGGGTCGCTCCACAACACATCCACAATCTACAGCAAGAGTAATATCTGCAGTTTCTTTTACAGCATTTCTAAAGGTTTACTCTTTGATAACATCAATTACCTGCTTCCATTCCTGCTCTTCTCTAGGTGCCTCAGGCAGAGCGAGAGACACTATGGAGTCCAGGAAGGGAACCTGCAGTATGTCAGCAGGGTTAGGGAGTTTGGGGGACGGGGGAACACGCCGCGATCCTCGGGGTGAACACACTGAGGAGGAGGAGGAGGATGAAGAGCTGCTGCTCTGCCAGGTGAGGCGACTCTTCCTCTTACGCTTCGCCTTGTCATTGCTGGTGTTGTAGACTCCCATGTGATCCAAACTGCACTTGGGCAGCCGCAAAGCTGACTTGACCTTACAAGAGCAGGATTAAATAAAGATGTTTGGATCAAATTTGACTCAAAGCAGTCATTTCTAACTATGCAAGAATAGTAGGCTAAAAATGTAGCCTGCTATACTGCTCATAACCATCAGGGGGCAGTTATTAAATATTTATATTCTTTATAAACCACTTTTTCATCATGGCATCCTATAAGCTGAATTTACTGAGGACCATGGGAAGAAGAAAATGAAGTTCTGTCATTGTTTTTTTTTTTAAGTGATATAGATAGATGCTCAATAATAATAATAATAATAATACTCATAATAATAATAATAATAATGGGTTTATTTTACAAGGGCTAAATGGCACCGCAATCATAAAAAATAATTTTTATTAAATTAATAATTTACTTTTAATTTATTATTGGGGGAACGGTATAAAGCTTTACATCTCTATCACAATATCATTGGAAATATGGAAGTATTTCTCCCCATGCTGACAACAGACTTGTCTCACTAAAAGTTGTGCTAGATGAGGAAGTGAATCTAGTGTGAATCTGTAGGAGAATAAAACACTCACACAGGACTTCAACTCACCTTGTGCCTTTCGACAGAGCTCAGAAAGTCCAAGTCGGTTTCATCCGAGATGCCGCCATGAACAATGAGGACTTTGTTATCGATGATGGTCATGATCGGTAGCAGGCTGAAGACGTCCTGAAGGAGCTGGAGGATTTCTCTCCCGTGAGTCTGAAGAAAATCCAAACCAAAATAATGTCACTTGATGAAACTTGAGTAACAACTGACAAGTAGCAAAGTTGTATATACATAGAAATGGGGGAAAAAATGACCTTGTACTTCTGCATCACTTCTTTAGTAAAGCCATATCTGAAAGAAGAAGAAAAATAGGTGTTTCTTTGAATTGTTTAAATGAAACAGCACATAACTATCAATGTGAAGAACAGGAAGTGAGGTGGTTATATTTTACCGCAGGTTCATGATGTGATCCTCGTGGTTGCCTCGGTTGAGGTGCATGTGATCTGGGTACAGGAGCAGAAAGGCGAATAGGATGATGATAATTTCCATGGACTTCTTTCCACGATCCACAAAGTCCCCGTTGAAGATGTAGGGGTTCTCAGCAGATGGCAAACCATTCTAGAAAGAGGGGGGAAAAAAGCAGAACATTATAAAGGTTTGAGAAACAATACAGACAATACAGAAAATACCAACAGTGCTCAAATTTTAATATAAAAAAATTAAAAACATTGCTGGTAGCTACTATATCATAAATGATAACATGCACTATTTTTTGTGGATATTTTGCAGCATGAAGCATGATTATAGACTGAAAAAGGTACAATGTGTGGTACATTAATAAATGGAAATTTGTAATTATTGGCAAATATTTGTAGAAGAGAATAAAACACTTAATGAAATGCTGGGAGATAATGGCAAAAACAAGAAATGACAGAAATTATAGTATTGCTAATGAGCAGAATTAAATAAAACCTTCAGTTTAACATAAACACCTAAAATGTTAACCAGTGGCTTTTCCAGCTCATCAGTGCAGTAAATAATGCCTTTTTTGTTTAAATAGTAAATGTGTGTGAGCTCAGTGAGGTGGGTACCTTTCTTGCTGTTTACTTAAAATAAGTACTTAAAATAAAGGAGGTTGGTGGTGTGTAAAAAGAGAACGTCATCAGATAAACAATTCAGAATACAGATAAGTTTTTTTCCCGTTATTAATGGAAAGACGTCTACAGACATGGATCAGTAGAGGGTGCTAATAGGATTCGCACACACACCTTTCAATTGTCAAATTTAAAACAAGGTTGAAACAATAACTACTGCATTTATGACAAGAATAAATGATTACCTTATAGAATATGAGGAGCAAGTCGTCTAGCCTTCCGTGAAGATCACCTGCAGTGAAAATACACAAGATACAGTTACATGCTCCTGGTGAGATGTAAAATATTATATTAAGGGCTGACATCATGACATCAGGAAAAAAAAAAAATCATCATGCTGTAGTTAGAGGTCTCATCATTTCTCTCTGCTTCAGATCTCCTCAGTGTTCTTGACAAATTTTTCTGATTTGATGACAGTGAGTACTATATCAAGTTTGTGCAAGGAAACAGCAGCAGATCTTCAGAAGCAGCAGAGCCATTACTTGCTCATAGTAAACCACTTATTAGCATCTGAATGCAATTCATATTTGAAGAACCATTTCATTCTGGGCTTTAATGTGAAGAGAGAGAGAAAAAGAAAAAAAAGAGGTTCATGTTTACAGAAATCAGATGCAACATTTTCATGTTGGAATGCTGCCAGTAGCTCACACCTCGTGGCTCCCTCGAAGAAGGAGGCCTTTGAGGTGCAAAGAAGTGCTTGGGAAAGTGCTGAGTAAATACACACTTCATTCGCTCGTGCATGCGTTCAAAACGAAGAAACGCGGTTCAGAGAATGGCAGGAACAGCGCTTGAAATCGTTAACATGAAACCAGAAAGCACAGAGGGAACGATCGAATGAGAGTGAGGTTTGTTCTTACCGCAGATGGTGATTTCCTTGGCGTAGGACGACGACAGGTAAATAACATTTGGCATCTGTTTTAGAAACTTCTGCGTCTCGTGAAGTAACTGTAGCACGTATTTGGCGTGGAGAATCTAGGGAGGAAAAAACAACTTGTTAAGACATTAAATGAAAATAAATAAATAAAAAAATAAAAATATATACACATACACACACTATATTGCCAAAGGTTTTGGGACACCCCTCCAAATCATGGAATTCAGGTGTTGTTTTGCCCCTTAGTTTCAGTGAAAGGAAATTTTAATGCTTCAGCATACCACACCAAAACTCCACACCATGGTCATGGACCTTGCTTTGTGCACTGGTGCACAGTCATGTTGAACAGGAAGGGGTCATCCCCAAACTGTTCCCACAAAGTTCAGAGCATGTAATTGTCCAAAATGTCTTGGTATGCAGAAGCATTAAGAGTTCCTTTCAATGAGGAGGGGCCAAGCCCAACCCCTGAATTCAATGATTTGGAGGGGTGTCCCAAAACTTTTGGCAATATATTACATATTATATAAGCGTAACATGTACAGCTTCACTTTTTTTCTTTTTTTTTTTTTACAACTTCTAATGTAATTCATTGCAGTGAAACACACACTATATACAGCGTGCATTAATATAAGCGTGATTTGTCTCACTACCGGAACTACTTTATCTATTTTATCTACTACGTTATAAATATAAAAATTCAGTATTTACATTTATTTTTTAAAAAATGAAAGAAAATCAGCATTTATTCGCTTTTTGTGGAATTGGCTCAATAAATGTACAGGTACACATCAGGCTGTTGACTGTAGTTTAATATCACACCCAAAACATGTTTTGCTCAGAAATTCTAAACTCTCTACGGGATCTCTTGTGGTTAAAGCTGCAGTGTGTGTGTTTTACCTGCTGCTCCTTGAAGGCGCTGAGCAGCGTGTTGGTATCTGTGACGCTCAGGGGGAAGGAGAGGCGAGGGCCGATGTATGTCTCGGGAACGGCGATCTGCTCGTACTTGTACTGTCGGAGTTCCTCTGTAACAGGGTCTACCGCAGGGTCCAGCAAGTGAGAGATCAGATCTGTACAAAGCAGCATTACTTTCTGTTTTTGCTGTATACATATACATAGCAACACGCATGCCTACATAAAGAGCTGGGATCTATTCTCTATAATACTCACACTTAACACTTGGTATAGAGGGAGCTTGATATTCTCAGACACTACTTGATACAGATGTATGCAGTATGTTTAACAGGAAGGTGTTCGAGGGTTCAGCCAGATATAAAGAGACACACTACATCTCAGTGATCATTCAATCCTCAGTTTGTCCTCCAAAAATTTTTTGTCTCATGAATGATTGTGAATCTACAGACTGGGCAGGAATGAAATCAGCTCCAGCCTCTACTTCATACCATACGATGGTGTTGCAGTTGCAATGAAGTCCAAAATGAGTCATTTGTGATGGCAAATAACACAATATGGCTAGGTCTTTTTCTCCTTTAAAAGAGAAGGAGGTCTTAGCCCTGCTAGTCTGTTTATACCGGTCAGCTGTGCTAATATAAATCTATTGTTTTGCTATCTATTGTTGCGTTTGAATGATCTAAAATCCTGGATATTGTTTTCTCGATGCAACAGCCAGTATAGACTGAGGTGCAACATGGCCTTCACACACACACACACACACACACACACACTAGTCTGAATGGCTGCTATAGTAATTATGCACTGAGATTTGGAGCCATTGTCTCTATTGTGCCTTTTGTTAACATGTAAATGTGCGACTGTTTCGCCCTGAATCTATTCAAAAGGGGTGCCAGACATCCTGAACAGCTGTTCCCACTGGACAGGAGGAAGTGCTCACATCCATGCTGAAGCTGCTGCTTATGTAAGCAACGGTGTGTTCAACAGGTATGAATGGTTATAAAGTGGTTAGAGCTGAAATATATAGTACAGTGATCTGATTAAACTCTTGTAGTCAGATTATTGGTTATTCGTTCATTAGGTGAGGTATTAAGACCAGGCACAAAGACAAACTGCAGATTTGGAGACAGGTGAAGGTTTGCATGTTCTCACAGTATCTATGTAGGTTTCCTTTTGGGTTCTCTGGTTGTCAGTAGATGGACTGGCTATGATAAATTGCCTCCAGGTGTCAATCTGTGTGTTTGTGTGTGTTATTTTTCAATAATTGATGTCGTAAAAATTAGCAGTCATTGCATGAGGCCATGTGTTCTACAGTGAAGATATGTCAGTTTTGAAGAATTTTTTTCCCACCAATCATGGCATCTGGCTTGCTTTTGTATCTTTCCATACAACAGCAGCAACCATTTTTTATTGCTCAGGTTCCAAACCATCTAGTATTTCAGTCAGTTCTCTGATAATCTAATTTGTTTAGCATCCTATGTTTCTGCTAGTCTTAGAAAGGCTTTGTGTTGTATTTTTATTTTTTTTTGGATTAGCTCGAGTTAATTGTCTTCTTGATGCGTTTCTGGCACAACAGCACAGCTCAAAGTGGTATCTCCTTGTGTTGCTAAGCAACTGTGTCCCTCCATAGTAAATGTTTTAAACCATTAGGATAGGTGCATGATGGTTAAAAGGGGCTCTGCTCGTTTGATATGAAAGGATAGAAAGCTAGGGGCTGAAATGTGAGAAAGAGGGAGTTGCTGGATGAAAGAAGATCAAACACAGCGTTAGGATGTAAACAGAATTTTAAAAAAGTTTGATAAGTTTGTATGGGAATGATTACATGCCATTATTTATATTATGTACAGAAATGTAGGTGTGGTGTATAAAGTTCCAGAAAATGAGGGTGATTTGGACAAAAATCCTTCGTCAACTGTAAAAGCTAAGAGCTTCTGAGCCTGTAAAGCTTCCTTAAATATCCTAGTCCATGTTATAATTGCTGCAAATGTGTTTCTTGTAATCTGTTGATGGTGAAATCTGGTGTTTGAGCATGTTATCCTGCTGGATTATGTGCTGTTAACACATGTCTTAAGGTGGATTTTTTTAACGTCTTTACTATGATACCTCCAAGAACAGCACCGCCACCGGAAAACACCCAGAATGATTTGAAGAAGCAAACCTAGAGTGGATTTCTTTCTAGCTTTTATACCATATATGAATGAAGACTCAGCTTGAGTATATCGGTGACAGTCGTGTCCCCTTAGATTTCATGTGCCTTGGGCCCAATTTATTGACGCCAACTTCACTCACACATTGAGCAGTGACAAAACGTCATCAGCAGAGAGAGATGAAGACACACAGGTAAGACAATAGTGGAAGTAATGAACATGAACAAGGTGGATTACTTTCTCAAGCACTGAATATTAGTATTATTTTTTGACATGTCTTTGGTGGAGACGAGAGCAAGAATCTTAGTACAGACTCACCAAATCCGGACCGAATATTGGATCAAAACATAAACATAAATGTGTTTGGCCTACAGGATCTTTCATTATACAGACTTCATTATACTGTTATTTTGCTTTCCTCATTAACATAATTAAATATAGTATTCTTCTTATTTTTCAGAAGTACAGAAAGCAAACTAGCATAGCATCACTATATTTCACACTGCTTTATATGCAAGTGCACTATACTACTGTATATGTGCTATACTGCAGTCTCAGGTTACTGATCTCGAGCCACTCTAGTGGAACACGATCTGGTCTTCAGCTGTTGCCTGAAGGTTTGACATGTTGTGTGTTGCTTTTCTGCTCAGCACGGTTTTAAAGAGTGATTATTTGAGTTACTGTAGCCTTTCTCTAAACTCAGACCAGTCTAGATATTCTCCTCTGAACTCTCTGGATGTTTTTCGCTCCATTCTTTGGAAAAATCTCCAGGCTCTTATTAACTGTATGATTTTACACATCATGCTGCTGCTCTGTGATTGGCTGTATAACGAGCAGAAGAGCAGGTGTATTTTAGTGTATCTCGGTACCTGGTCCATTCCCGTTGAGCTGTGTGAAGTTATCCAACATGAAGCTGAAGAAACTGGAAAGCTTTAGGAACAGAACATGGAGCTTCTATGAAATGATTGTTGACGACAATTATAAATCAGGCGCATCTTCACAATAAACCATAATATCAGTAGTTTGGTAATAAAAGTATTTCAGTTACAGAACTGCTGTGTTATATACCACAATCTAAAAGTGTCCTTTTTGTAGTTATTCATAGATAATCTGAAAACTGCTATACTGTAAGACTTTAGTACTCTTTTAGCAATATATTTAAAATACTGCTTGACTGGCAAAAATTGAAAAGTTGTGTAAACCCCATTGTCATTATTTTTTTTTTTTTTACCTGTAGTTGGTCTTGTTCTCCTGCATACTCTATGGACTGGAAGATGTTCCAAGTGTATCGTCTCCTGATCTCAAGCCGGGCAATGTAACGCCGATACCAGCGCTGGATCAGTACTGCAGCTTTCATTGCTATGTAGCAGGAGATAAATCAAATTAATGTTGATGAAGGATTGCCGTATTATGGATCAGCTATAAAACCGTTACCACATTAAAAGCCCAATGGTGAGACCCTCCCTACCACATGTCAGAAATCCTAAGAATAAGCCATGTTCCTATTTTCAGAAGATCAATGTAACGCTTAGTACAAAAAACGCAAACGTCACTTAATGTAAGGACCCTTAAATCTTTCAAAACATGCTGGAGTGCAGTAGTGCCGCTAAAAATAGGCAAAGCCTCTGGAGATCGGCATCATGGCTGCTAATTAAAGATGTGCTAAAAGAGTTGCTGAGAGTGCAGGAAGGGATAAAGAACATAGGGGGGAAAAGAGGTGGAGCAGCCTTCGTTAACAACATGGGCAACCATGAGCAAGTCAAGGTGGGCTCCTTGTTTTTCTCCATCGTGATATTCGCTAAAGTGTAAACATTTTATACACCACATACACTACCAGTCAAAAGTTTGGACACACCTTTTAATTCAGTGTTTTTTGTTTAGGGATTTATTTTCTACATTCTAGAACAATACTGGAGATTTCAAAACTATGAAATAACACACATGAACTTAAGTAATCCATATGTAATGACAACAAAAAACAGTCAGTTGTTATTTTAAGACACGAAGGTCAGGTGTTCTGGAATAGTTCTTGCAAGAACAGTATTGTCAAGTGCATTTGCAAAACCCATCAAGCACCATGATGAAACTGGCTCACATGAAGACCATCTCAGGAAAGCAAGACCAAAACACCTCTGCTGCAGAGGAGAAGTTCATTTAGAGTTACCAGCCTCAGAAATCACCAATTAACAGCACCTCAGATTAGAGCCGTTATGAAGGTTTTACAGAGCATCAGTAGCAGACAATCCTCAATATCAACTGTTCAAAGGACATTATTGTGTATTTCGGCCGCCTTCAGCATTGTTTTACAATGTAGAAAGAAATAAACATCAGGAAAGACCATGGAATTAGAAGGTGTGTCCAAACTTTTGACTGGTAGTGTATACAGAACAAGAGCTTGATGTTCACATCAATCATCAGAATAAAGAAACGTCTGATCTCTTTGACGTTGACTCAGATCGGATGGTTTGAGTATTTCAGAAACTGCTGATTTCCCGAGATTTTCACACATAATTTCAGTAGTTTACAAAGAATGGTGCATAGAAACATCCCTTGATTAGCAGCCAGTCTGAAGGCTGAAACACCTTGTTGATGAGAGATGAGAGGAGAATAAGCAGACAGGTCTGAGCTGACAGGAAGTCTATAGTAACTCAAATAATCACTCTTTACATCCGAGATAGCAGAAAAGCACAACACAGAATGACGGGTTAGGACAGGAATCTGAGGCCAAACTCACCCGCACTGGACAGCTGAAGACTGGAAAAGGACCAGGTGAGTGATTAGTGTTTCTATATCCTTCCGAAATACTCAAACCAGTCTATTTGGCATCAACCATCATGCCATGATCAAAGTGACAGATCAGACTTTTTCCTCATTCTGATGTTTGATGTGAACATTAAGAAGAAGCCACCTTTATTATGAAAACACTTCCATTACAGCACACTGGAATTCTTTTCTTTGCATATCCCAGCTGAGGAAAATGTGGTCAGAGTGCAGGGTTAAAGGCCTTAAAGGGGCACTTTGGCAGTGCTGGGGCTTGAACTACGACCTTCCGATCAACAACCCAGAGCCTTTTCCATTTACGCTATCACAGCCCCTGAAGCTAAAGCTCTTGATCTGCTTGATTTTTTTTTGCACTGCTGCTACATGATTGACTACATGGATAACTACATGTTCATTAAAGTGGATGTAGGATATGAAGGCCAGGTGCTTACCCAGTATCGGGCTGGGTGGTTTGACCATCAACTCTGCATGAGGAGCTAGAGGAGTGAAATCACAAAGCTTTGTTGGATTAAAGTTTACCAGAGAGAGGAAAATGATCTAAAGATGCATCTTAACACATTCACTACACATACACAATACACATACGTATTCAAAGATATAAATAGTTACTTGAAGCGCTGACTATAAGACCATTTACCAATTTCTGATGGCTTTCCTTGGCTCTCCGTGGCTACTGAGGCGCCACAACCCATAATGGCAACATGAATGGTTTCTGTCTGATCATGTGTCTTTGTGGTCGCAAACCTAGGAAAATGGCTTTAAGAAGACATTTAGGAATCAATAAGCAGTCAAATGTCTCAGTCTTACACCGACAGCAATGCTGAATTCTTCATTCGGACTGTTCCAGGTGCAAGTCAAATCAGACGTTTATAGAAACGTGCATGTTTTAATACGTGTCCATATTAATGACATGGCGACGTTGACATTTTCTGGAAGGAGTCTCCAGTGTCAGTGTTTTGTATCAGATCAAAATAAAGCTTCACTGTCACTCCTGTCACTGATTACGTTTCTGGAACCGGTCATGTTTTATTCCCCGCTCATTAAATTTAAAAGTCAATACACTTTCATAATAATAATCAAAATCATAATAATAATAACAAGCAAATGAAATCATGTGTGCCATTATCACTGTCCAGAATAAAAAGGACATGATGCATAATTGACTTTAATCTGTATCTTAAATGCTTTTCAAAGGACCCTTGACTGCCTGTATTTTAATAGTGGATTAGTGGATTATTTAGTGCGGGTCAGAGAGAAAAGGCCAAATAAAAATGTAAACTGGCTTCTAAATCAAGTACATGCTATTGATCTGTATTCAGTCAGCAATCATTTCTCATGTTTGGTCAACTGACTTAGAAGCCATGGCTCATACCACTGGAATTATATCCCTAAGCACTTCTGGGCACTTTTCACCCACTATTTAATTAACAGTGTAGTTTCAGACATGCAGATGTTCCTGGAGTACCACTTTTGCAGGCTAATTAGCATGGAGAAGTAAGGGCTTATAAAATATTGCTGTACAAGTGTGTCTAAGTGTAGGCTATGACACATTCAAAGCAATTCTACCAAAACTGGACAGTCGATGATCGGGAAAACATCCAACTGCCCAGTTTTGGAGCCTGTTCCTGCCGTGTTGCCTCAGATTCATGTTCTTGTCTAAAAGGATTGGCTTCTGCCGAGGTCTTCTTGCTGTTGCTGACAGTCTTGAGGTTATCTCTGGTTGTAACATTGTTAGGTAAAGTAAAAGCACATGGAACAGGCACAGAAAAGAAGGCAAAGACAAAGTGGAAGGTTAGAAAGTGTGTCTCTGGTGTACAGACCCAATTTTGGTGCAAGAAACGGGGATTATGAAATAGATCATGTAGATATTAACAACTCTTTTTTTCCAGAGAAAAAAAGATCTTTTTTTCCCCCTTGTTTTTTTCAATGCCCCAAATTTCTGGAGATAGTTTCAGGTCTTTTGTATGGTGTTTAAAATATATTTGGGATGGAAACCTGGCAACCATGGTTAATAATTTTAGCTCTTCTCTGTTTACAGGAAACACACGTGTTGTAATCAAAAGTACAAACAAAAAAAAAGACAAACAAATCTGATAGCATCAAATTAAGCTGAAAAGTTGTTTGACTAATTAAAAATTATTCTGTAATTGCAGAATTGTGCCCCTGGTCTGAAGACTACTTGAGATTTGATCCAGAACATTCTACCAAGCTGAAAGGGGGCATGGCTAAAGGACAATAATAATAATAATAATAATTATTATTATTATTATTATTATTATTATTATTATTATTATTATTATTATTATGTTAATGGAGTGTATGACTTTTACATTATGCAGATGAAGTAAATACAAACAAAAAATTAAATTTCCATAAACAAATAAACAATTAATTTGGGGTTTTGTGCGTTTGTTTAGTTTGTAAAGCTATATTAGACAAAATTTACACTGAGAATGACAAATAATTTAGACAACAAACAGGACTTAATATGATGTCCTTAAAAGTTAATATACATTTAATAAAATTTTTTTTTAAAAAAACGACTGTCCATATCTCCTGGATATGAAACAAGCGAAATAATAATAATAATAAAAAAATCCACCAGTCCCAGTGAAATAATAAAAAACCTGATGAGACAACTTTAAAACACTGGCCCGTTATTCTGTGGAGATTCCGTGAACTCCGGGCTGAATGTCAAATACATCTATGTTCACTATACAAGTGCACTACATCCTATATTAAATAATATCTACAATACCTCCAAACCAAGACTGTAGAGCATGGCATAACAGGACACCACCTGTGGAGCACTGAGACATTTTTTAATCTACATATACACTTTCTTTTGAACGAAGAAACAGTTTGCAGACTTTCAAGTGCACTATATATCTTATATGACTCCGTTTGGGATTCAGGTCCAACTAGAAGTAGAGGAACAGCGTGCATCAGTTCCGCTCGACACCACCTCGTTTAGAAACATTAGCCTGATATTATCATCATTATGAATAACGCAACGACGGACAGAGGGAATCGGAAGTAGATTGAAAATTGGTACATACCGTGTCCGGTGTGACGTACACTCTATAGGTGTGAGCGAAAATGAAAACGGAAGCGCGGCGCGACTCGCACGCGTACAGACGGTGGATGGACAGAAGCGCGCGCGCGCCCTTGCCGGTGCTTGCGCGCGACTGTGCAACCCCGAGGACTAAACCTGTGTTAAAGGTATGAACATAAGGATGCAGCTCGGGGTGTAAACACCACACTGCCAGTGTGTTCAGCTACGGGGATACTTTAAGGGTTTCACGATTCAGTTCACTCGGTTTTACTTGAGTCTTTCAGAACCGGCATAAAAAGTGCAGTAGTGGATTTTTTTTTACGAATAACCTGGAAAATCTGTAGAACCGGATAAACGATGCGATGTTTTAAGCAGCGACCTTAGGAGAAAAAGTAGTACATGGCTGAGAAAAATCTTTTTTTTTTGTATACGGTCACGAGCTTCTTGTTTACAAGACCAACCTGTCAATCATTTTATATATACACACACACACTCCCTTACACTGCACCCTGCTCATACAGCTGTTTTACCTTAAGGTTAAGTTGTTTATTTAAAAAAAATTCTATCTATCCATCCATCTCTAAATAAATTAAAAAGCAGCAACTGCACTTTCGACCATTCTCAATCAAATGAAAGCTGGATTTTGTTCGTTTTATAGTTAAGAAAACATGCCTAAAATAATCTAATAGTTAAAGCCTCGTTTCAGCTACAGCTGAATAATAGAAAAAATGGGTTGGGGGAAATCTTACCCAAGGCACCTTTAAATGCCACCATTTCACCCATTTAACTCACTAAACAAAAATATTTAGGTGGAGTAAACCTTCCTGAAGACCACATTCCAGCTCCATCCATGTTAATTACCAAGTTGAGTGACAATTTCTTAACAGTAAAACAATCATTTGGGCTAGTTTTAGAGCGTTTTTTATTTTTGTTTAATATTGAATTATATTCACCACACAGACTGACTTGATTTGTTAACCCAACGGGTGGGTCAATACAATTCAGCCCTGAAGGGATGTAGGAATCCTAGTTGTAATGACAGACTTGCTGTCTGAGGTACCCTCATGCTAGAAGACGCCAATTATGGAACACGTGACCTCAGACAACCCTATAGGGCCCCACATTTTCCACTGAAAAGGCGCCCTAGAGAGTGCAAACACTTTAGGGGCAGCCCAGAGGGCACTTCTGTAACGTTTTCAACCATGGAGCACCGAACCTCATCTCTTCACTGATCTGCATCACAGATACAGGCCAAGACAATAATTCAACTTTATCAGCAACTAGATTGTAACATATGAGACCAAACACCTCAAATCAGCACAATCGGTTGTGAGGATGGGAAAAAAAGGCACGCAACCCGGCATGTTTTAAACTGTGTTAGTGTCAGTATTCATCTATGGAGGAAAAAATTAAGTGACCTGTCGTCATTTATCTCACCTAGGTACACGACCTGGAACTATGCAACACACTGCTCGTTTCTGCAGAATGAACTACAGTATTTTAGACATTTTAACCTCTGCCTTCTCATGTAAGGACAACGTCTGATAAAAGCTTCCTCAGCAAAGTTTTAAAAAAACATTTATTTGTTTATATACACGCACGTAAAAAAAAAATAATACATATGTACAAATATTAATAGAACAAGGCAGGTCATGCACCGTCCATAGGGACTGCGTTGCGGCGGTGTGAGAGCTGCTGCATGGCTGCACCGATTTCCCAGCTCGTGATGATCCCGTGCCGGTTAAAAGCGGACAAGCGCGCGGCCTCCAGGCCTACTCTTCTTAAAAGAAACGACGGCGCGAGCCTCGAGTCATTCACCAATCTGCAGTCAACAGGCTCGATCTTGGCGAAAGAAAAAGTCCATTATGTCAACACTTACGTTGCAATTTACTACAGCAACAAAATGACCTAAAACTCTGTAATCTTACCTCCCTGCGCAGTTTATACATGTAGAGTGCATGCGCTCGGAGTTGGGTTTTTGCTCTTGGAAGAGAGGCGCGTGACTTCCCTTTAGATCTGACTGCTTTCATGGTGAGAGCTCGTGCTTTCGTGGCAGGTTTGCGTTGCTGTAATTTAAAAGCGTCTGTAATGAAGTCACGCGCCCTAATCGAGTTACCTTAATTAACGCGTCACATGATCTAATGGCCAATCAGTGGCTTTCTTTCTCCCAAAGCGTCATTAAAGTTCCGGGGTTTCCGATTAAACTTTTTTTTCCTTCGCTTTATGACATTATGATGAATTTGGGTAAATAATTACAGTATAACTTTTTTAATTTTGTTTTAGACCTTACAGGTAAAAGTCAAACTGATAGATAGATAGATAGATAGATAGATAGATAGATAGATAGATGACAACTTTATTATCATTGCAGAGGACAGGTACATAGCAACGAAATGCTGTTTAGCATCCACCAGAAGTGCAAATAGTAGAAATTGTGCAAATGAACAAGTGCAGATAAATATGTAAATATGTACATCGATAAATAAGGCTATGTTAGAGTGTGCATAGAAAAGTATGTGCAAGTAGCATTTACAGTAGATAAAGTGACAGGTGTAATTATACTATTACTATTAATAATTTAGTAATTATAATATTACTAAAATCATTGTTTAAAAAAGGCTTTAATTATTGATCTATTCCAGGGGGCGTGGTCAGCACCAAACAGGACGTATAGTTATATAAAATAAGGTTGGAAACGAGACATGCCTTATAAATGTTATGTTTATTGATAAAATGCTCTACTGTAAGAATAAAGGCAGCTCAAATCATGTTTGTCTTTTCAAGATGCTCCTGATTACCAAACATAGCAGCATGGGTTAAGATAACCGGGACAATTATTAACAAGGACAAGTGTTTTCCAATAAAGTAAACAAACATTAATCTAATCTTCTCTTGTCCTTCAAAGACTCATAACTATCTATTGTATAGTTATATGAATTCATACTGTTTATTTTATTTCTCTGAATGATGGCAAATGAAAGAACAAACCCATTCAAGTACTCGAACAGAAGGCTTTTTGCTTTATTCAAGACTTTTGTTCATCACATGACTATTAAACATTTCTAAATCATCTAAAAAAAGACTGTTTTCCCCCTTAATCCTGATCATGAGTCTCCCTGAATGGCACATTATATCTCTACTCTAACATACCTGTTATAATCTGATGAGTCAGTGTTTTGGAAGAAGACATCATGCTAATTTTATGAGTCCCTTGTTGTAAAGTTCCACATGGTGACTGTGACAGAGAGGGCGTGGCCAAGTGACGGTTGCCAGGCAAGGGAGGAGTCATGGAGAACATGTAGGTTAAGGTGTGTTGCTGTGAATCAGACGTTTCATGGAGCAGTAGAGCTACACAAGTGTTCTGCTGTTTGTGTTGACTTGTGTTGTTCATGTGGAAAAAGCTGAAAAGCTTTATATAATAATATAATGAAGCACCACTCTATAAGACAAAGTCCTCCCAAATGTTTGAGTGAGGAATCCATCCTTGCCCTCCTCATATTAGCCTATTTTGGCTAGTGGAAACTTCTGGAATTGAGGCTAGCCTAACCTAGCATTAGCAAAGGAAACAGCTTAATGTAGCAACTTACCTCCACATGCTTTTTGGAATGAGATAGAAGGTTGCTAATACTTCATGCTAATACTTCAAACCACCAAATACACCACTAATCACACCTAACAAACATTTCATTATACAGTAAACATATTTAATGTGTTCACACATCTCTTCAGACAATGAAAAACAAATAAACTGCATTGCTGGCTTGGTTCCTTCTTTAGTGCTATCTAAAGTAAACCGGAGTATAATTGATCTAATAGGTTTTTTTAGAGGCTAAAGAGGTTCCTTCCAAGATATTTGACCTATAGGATGACAGTCTTGCTCTATATCACAAACAAAAGGATAAATCACACACATAAACATATACAGATATTATGACAATACCACAAATCTCTCACCCTTTCTAATTAGATACATAGTTTTTTTACCCGAACAATAATAATACACAAAGCATGATGATGCAGTAGGTTTAACACACATCTACAGACGTAAAGAAACAGACTAAAGAGCCAGAGTGCCACTTGTGGTGGTATAAAATGGGTCAGTATGTCCCTTTAGGTGCACTTCTTCATGCAGAGCAGAAGCTCCATGCGGATAGCGATGCGTGTGTGCCAGCCCAGAGGGATGATTCGGAGGTAGCGTGTCACAATAGGAGGACGCAGCAGGTTCTGGACTGAAGAGGAGCGATCAGAATTACCATAAAACACCTGCAAATGGAAGAGTAGTTAATAATGTTGGTCAAGTTCCTACAATTGGGCTCATTTAATGACTTCCTCAGGTCTGGATTTCATAAGCAGTGCTTGAATGGAGTATAATCCAAATCCTTATTCATGAGAATTATTAAACAGATTAAAAATGTGATTACTGAAGAAATGTTTCATTAGGTGCGTTTACATGGACACTTGTAATCCGATCGTAACAGGACTAGAAGCACAATCAGTTTAAAAAAGTGTCATGTAAACACATCAATCGGATGGAATTTGCCACATCCGATTAAAATTTCAATCGGATGGTAAGGGGTGATTTAAACCATTTTTAGTCCAATCGAGAGGACATGTAAACACTTAATCGGATGGACTATGTTCCTGGAAAGTTCTGCGCATGTGCAATGACGCAAGAATGACGTATGACGTATGGATGTTGTCGTAGGTAAAATGGCGGGCGCTAGTACGTCCATCCTGGAACGCAAAAGATCTAATCCGATTCTAATCATGTGTCATGTAAACGCGCATAACAATCTGATTACTTTATACCGCATTCATGTAAACGCTGCGATCGGATTCGTCAATCTGATTGAATTCAGTCCGATCTGATTAAAAAGTGTCCATGTAAAAGCACCTATTGAAGATTTGGTATATCTGTTAAAAGACATTTATTTAACATTGTCGGAAAAAGTCTCCAGATTTCTGCCACTGGAAAGTTCACAGCTCAAAAGACCTTCCGGTTTCTGAATAAATTCAGTTAAGAGACAAGATGTGGTATAGGTAAAATAATACACTTCAGGATGTCATATTGTAGGGAAATCATCAACCACACCGTTGTTATGTTTGAAAATTATTCTTTCACAAAATCCCTCATTTGGATTTTCCACACAATATTTCGGGATTTAGTGCTTGAAAAACCACCCACCCTGTTGTTCCCTGTCTGATCTTTGTAGTAGATCCAGTTAAGGTTCTCATTGATACGGTACTGCACGCTGTACTTGGTGATCCACTCATCCGCATCGCAGCGCCCTTGGGTAATGATCCCAGACACCACTTTCACCTCCTTCAGGTCAATCTGCAGCCACTGGTTGGTGTCCTGGTACTTTGACAACCAGGAGCATCTATAGAAAGAGAGATGGAGAGATAAATGTTCCTTGGCCAACAGATTGTCCTGAAAATCCTCTTAAACCACATGAATTACATTTTTAATGCCTTTAATGGAATAGTTGTGGAACATCTGTGAAACAGGTTAGTTCTCTATATTATTAACTACCCTCTCTTATAATATAATTTCTCTTTTTTAGTTCTCATGATGTTCATATGACTCTGGAGACTCCTTTCAAATATGGCAAATAAATGGCTCCTTAAAGAAGAGACGTTTTTTAAAAGTTTAAACGTTTTTGAAATAACAGCAAGTTTTTATGTCGCTGTGAATCAGCATGATAACATATTAGAATATTAGGGCACATTAATAATAAACCAGTAATTTGAATTACAGCCGGAAACCACTGTCCTAGTGTCCTGGTCTGTTGATTTCTGGCTCTTATTTCACAAATGTCCACAAATTGTTTAACTGAACATAGCAGCAACTAAAATATTTTTTACTGAGATGATATACTTTTAGATAGTTTGCTAAAACTGTGTTTCTTCTGAGATGCTAAATACCTAGCTAGCTAGGAAAAATCTATTTCAGAAGCACAATGAAATGGAAACCAATTATTTTTTTCTTATCTAATCTACAGGTTAGAAGATATTTCTGTAAATGTATACAGTATATAGTAGATTCAGACTTGCATGGCTAATTTAGGAGTAAAACAGGTTGCTAGCTAGCTGCTGTTATAGAAATATAATCAAATTTGACAACTGAACAATTTTAGCGTTGCAAGATCTGCTAAAAGCTTGCAGTCATTTTGGATGTAAAACAAGGTGAGTCATTGTTAATCTGGGATAATCTGCTTTAATCCATCATAATTCCTAAAATACTACTTGATCATTGGTAATGTTTTCTAAAATAGAACAATGCTTTTCCAGGATCATTTAAATATGAATTCAAAATAAAAATTTTATTGTGACCATTTACAAGCAAACACATTATGCAGTGGGGTGCTTTCTTTGACCTTTTTTGCTTTTAAAATGTCATAAAAATAAAATAAATATAGAATTACAATAAAAATAGAATTTAGCTATACAGGTAGGAAAGGGGGGAAAAGACTATAGGAAATATAAAAATGAAGCTCAGGGGTAAAATAGTATGACTGTTATGGGCGGGGGCAGATATGTGCAATTTTAGTGTAATATATGCTGTGCAAAAATATTAGTGTCAGAACATGAGTGTGTGCACATGTCATTTGTTGATAAATGATGTCATACTTCTATATGTTTTTTGTAATGTTGTTGCCATAAGAGACCCTGTAAATGAAGTGTAACAGAGCTGCCATTATAGAAGAATATTCAACACCTTTTGACCAATCAGATTCAAGAATTCAACAGCGTCATATTATAAGAGGTCTAAAAAAAAAAAAAATACAATTAATGACACAGACACCAAGCCCAAAAAAGTAAATTATATTATACTCACCCAAACCCCTGGTTGTTAAGCCTGGCCTTGTTGGGAATCCATGAGGAGAACCAACCGGTGTACTGATCCTGATTAGAGCAGCTGATTTGGTCAGAAGTGACTGATCCAGCCTCAAAGCCCAGGGGTCTGTGATATGGGCATTCTGGGAAATAAACCTTTATTATCCAATGAATCAGAGTGTTTAATATCAGTATGAATTCATTTAATAATAAGTAATTATTTTACAGAATAATTCAATATGTTGAGCAAATTAATTAATAAACACACTGACTAGCATAATTGTTCATCTGGGCTTTTTTCTCTTGCTTGCTGTCTTATGCGTGATCAGAATAATGCACAGAGCGCAGAAGAAACTAAAAATATTCAAGACTTTATTTCAGTTGTGTTAGTTAGCTATAATTACCTCAGAGATGCTAAATAATTAGCTAGCTAAGAAGAATTTATTTCAACAGCACAGTGAAACAGAAACCAAAGATGTATTTTTAGCACATCAGAACTAAACAAACAATTGAATCTGCTAGTTTGAAGACATGTTTGTATATGTATAAGGTATATAGCAGGTTCAGTCTGGTGTAGCTAGCTTAGCAGTAACATAGGTTGCTAACTTGCTAGCTTGTCGAGATCAGCTGTCAAGTTTTTAGCTGCACTGTTTTTATTATTATTATTTTAAGAACTAATTTAAGTACATATTCATCACTGTCAGAAACACGTCTAATAAAATAAATGCTTAACATTAGGTCTGTTATTTCCTAAGTAAGAAAAATGCGTGTTAAATTGTACAGTTCTAAAAAAATAATGGGGCAATGGAGCTCATGGGTTGTTATATAAAGTTTAAATAGACATTTTTTCAAGGTAATGGCTGCTAAATAAGCGGTTTAATTCTAAAGTAATCTCTAAAAGGAGACATAGAGTGGTCCAGAAAAGCAGCTAGTTCACTGCCTCGTACAGCACTGCCTCATACAGCACTGCCTCGTACAGCACTGCCTCGTACAGCATGTACGTCTTTTTTTCTGCAAAAGGATTCAGCTGAAGCTCATGGCCTCCCTGATGGCTGTTTAATGACAAAAAAGTGCATCACTAATCCTGTCGTATGCCAGTGCCACATCCTCATGTCTGGACTGTTCATGCTACTGCCCAGGTCTCGTGACTCTTTAATCCTTAAAGCTTTGATACAGATCAAACGTGAATGTTCAGGCTTAAAGCTTGACAGATGCCAATTTAAGCTTTTTACTTTTTAAAAATATTTGGAAATGTAGTCTCTTTCTTGTTATCTGGAGAATTACACTGGGATTTTGATTAGGTCATTCTTCCTGTATGACCATTATAATGATCTTGGATTATGTTTATGTTTTATTAGTTATGAATTCTGAATGTTTGAGGGGAGTATAATGTATATTGGACACCAGACTATTGCAGCAAACCCCCCTCAAACAATCTATCTGGAGGAAATGCTATTAATATTACTAATGATAGTATTATTATTATTATTAGTAGTAGTAGTAGTAGTAGTAGTAGTAGTAGAAGTAGTAGTACTGTAGTGTAACACAATTTCAAATATGATTTTTAATATATTTTAATGATTATTTAAAGACAGAAAAAATACTATAAAAATACTGTTTCTGTATTCTACAAAAAATTCATCGCTGTATACCTATGCATACATTTGCATATATATTTGTAAATGTAAAATCAGTGGGACGGAAATGGCAACCCCAATCGTGGAATCGTGGAACCATGGAACTGTCCTGTGCCTTTATTAATTACATTAGAACATTTTGAATTCTTTCAGCTCCTGTGCTTCCAGAAGGACGTGTCAGAGTCTACACTGCATAGTCTTGGCATCATAGTATTCCTCTTTGTGCTATTCCAACTGGCGTCGGCCAAATGTTTATCTGATCTCTCTCTCTCTCCCTCTCTCTCTCTCTCTCTGTATCCTGTACTAGGGAATCAAAATGGAGCATTTCTGTCTGCTGGCTGTGTAGCAGTAGGAGGCACTGATGCCTCACATGGTGCAGGTGAAGCTGTGAGCAAATGATTAATTACTTTCTAGTGCACCACCTGTGCCGGGTGCTTCCTTACACACACACACACACACAATTCACTCTGTCTAGTTCAAAAGAACAATGGCAAAGACCCGGTGTTCCACATTCTCATCAAACACTGGAAGTCTTAAATTTGTACATTTTGGCAGTTAATACAGTAAAAATGAGAAGGTCATAATCAACTTCCAGGCATTATAATGCTCTTTTGTTGATCCTAGTCTCTAGTGTGTCGCTATCATGGTTTATTCCTTACATATAAAGTGAAGACCTCAAGGTACAGTGCACCAATGAGACGATGAAACTGCTTTACTGAGTATCTCATATATTCCATTGACTGTCCCTTATAATTTCCTCTCATATATTCTTTTCCCTCATCTCACCTGGCATGCAGTGCATTTCTTGGATCCATACTGAGCCAGATACGATGGAAGTCGTCGTCTCGGTGGTGGACTCTTCTGCATCACAGTCGCATTTGCAAGCTTTCGTCGTCCAGCTTTCATTGTCTTCGATCCCCTGATGGCAGATCAAAAGAGACGAGTGATGCACTAGAGCATCTAATTTCTTCTTCTTGTTCATGTGTTGAATTGGAACACAACGTAATTATAAAGAAATTTAACCTACCTGCTGGGATTGAGATCTTATAGGAACTGGGGGAAATGTGAATGCAAAGATTTATCAATTTAACATGACAAATGATTGCCTAGACAAAATTAAATTAATCAATAATATTGCAAATATAACGAAAGTTATTTAATGGCCACCTACCTTCACTAATCAGCAACAGGGTGAGGAAGAAAACTTTCACAGCTCCGTATTCCATCTTGCCTTGCGTTCGAGTGCTGCAAAATCCCACTGGTGAATTCACTGGATTACTATAATCCACTGAGTCCTAATGGCCTTGTCTAATACTCTTTATCTTCAATGGGCTCCTCCCACATTTCCATTAAGACTTGCTCATATAGCCGTTTCATACCATTGTCCTTCTTCCAACAGGAGAGGAAGTTATAAACCCCCTGAAGTTCAGTTCAGGCCCGTCACCCCCTGTGACCCAATTTACGCTCCAGTGCATGCAATTAACTCAACCCAACCTCGGCCAACATTATTATGCCGAATGGACCATATAACAACGGCTGCAGCAGCTTATAATGCTATTTACACCTGTTCCTTTTACTACTCAAACGCAATCGCAATTACCCTTCTCAGTAGATTTTATAACAATATAAAATATATTTAAAATTATCCAAATGGTTTTTGGAACTTTTACCTTAGCTGTTGTGCTATTTATTTAAAGATTCATGAACACACTGAACCCTTTCACATCCTTGCCATAGGTGTGATATAAATAATGGAAATAATTTGTTTTAGTTTTGAAAGCTTATTTTACAGATTAAATGCCTTTTCACGTTGTTCCAACAAATATGAACAGAGATATAACATTGACAAGCAAAGATGTGTTTAATGCAATGTTCCAGCTGCTTCTCAGCTCTTCTCATGTGACTCTCTCACCTTCTTTATCTGAGAGAATGTTGTAAGATGTCGTGGTTAGACAAGCATATCTACAATCACTGAAACCATGTGGCAAAATGTGCTGAAATGTAAGACCAGTGTTAAACTTTAACTTCCATAATGTATGTTTGGGTGAATGAATACAGTACAAACAGTGAAGCACGGTGGTGGCGGCACCACAACGTCAGACTACTTTTCTTCAACCAGAACTGGGGAATATTTCTTTTTAGCATGTCCACGAACCAAAACATACATCCAAATGACTTTGATCAATGTTTTTGAATAGAAATCTGAAACAGGCTGAGACGCCATGGAAGAATGGAAGAAGGTTTTTACAAGAAAGAGTGAGAAAATATTGACAAGACATGCTTTTAGACTCTCACCCAAAATGACAATGGCGTAATAGATTCAAAAGTAGTTTAAGGGTGTACAAACATGCACCTCAGTTATTGCAAGGTTTTTCGCAAGATTATCTGGGTTTCATTTTTATTACATCACAAAACCCATCCATTTTAAAAGATATATAAGAAAGTTTTTGTGTGTAGACTTTTTCCAGGCATTTAATAAGAAAAAAACCAGTAAGTCATTATTAGTAGGACATGATTTATTTCTCATTAATTACAGGGAATTATACAATAGAAATGCTTTTTTTTGTCTCAGACATGCCAATACTTGAAACAACCACAGCCAGAGGTGATGAATAAAAGAGTTCAGGTCACGTGTAACCGTATGAGAGGTATGAAAGTGAGATTTCTGGAAGCGTGTAATCAGTGTAGTCCAAATCAAATCCACAGCCTTTCCTTCCTGTGTCGGAGAGATCAGAGGTTGGAGGAAGTTTTGTATCCGGAATCAATGTGTAATGGAAAAAAAAAATAGATCCATAAACACACTGAATTCAGCAGTTCAACCCCTGAGTGACTCTCACACACTCACACACAAGCATCTAATAAATACACCTGCGTCCTCTGACCTTCATATTCACACACACACACACACAACTAATTTCTGAAATACTTTCTGCAACAATCTGTTTAAAAAGAAATATAAGGACAAAACTTTCAAAGGTAAAATGTATTTGAAAAAAAAAATCACTGGATCGTTGCTGATGGTCTGTATATGTTTGTGTTTATACACATTTGGCACAAAGGAGGAAAAATCCTAACCATAAAGTAAAAATAAATAAATAAATAATCATAATCAGAGAGAGAAAGGCCATCAAGAAATAATAATAATACTAATAATAATAATATCCTCACTACCATCATTAGGGCTCTAAATAAAAATGCTTTAATAGTAATAATAATAATAATAATAATAATAATAATAATAATAATAATAATAATAATACAAATGAACTAAATATATTAGAGATTTTGAGAAAGTTAGTCTCCTGTTTTAGGTCCAAAAAAAGATATTTTCTGTGGGGTTTTTTTTGTATCTAAACAAAATATTTGAAGAGCTTTTCATTTATTCAGAGTTTCTGTCATCATGGCAGTGATGGATTTTGGATGGATTTGATGAACAGAATCAACATTAGGAAAAGCCTTGAACTGGTGGTGCAAACGGTGCTAACAGTGGACGAAGGCTCTAAAGGAGACTGCGGTTATCAGGTTACTGGTTTTCATAAAATTCTCTTTCTCAGATTTTAAACAACAAGAGGGTTAAATCTAATCAGCTGTGGCGTTCACATGATAGATATAAATAGAAGTTCTACGATTTTCACATGGGAAACGATTTTTACTTGTTTTTATTAAATACCATGTATGAAGAAGGGCAGCAGTGCAGCGTTTATGTGGTGTTTTCTTTTCCCTTTACCCCCAACACACTCAAGAGTAGTGGATTCGTAGAGCACTAAATCACACGTTGCCTCCAGCAGTCGTCCTCCAGCTTAAATGTAGGTCACGCCGCTCGTAAACCCGCACTTAGGGACGATGCCAATCCTCATACTGTCTGTGCCAAACATGGGCTAATGCAAAAAAAAAAAGACTTGGCATTGCATTGGCACATGGTGTGAGCTGGCAATATGCCATGGTGGGTTATTATACAGTAAAAGACGCAACCAAATCGAACAAAACTAAAATAAAGAATTATACAAAGCACCACAGAATGATGACAGGATAATTTGATATTCATATTCATATTCTGAACAGTTTCTGATTTTACCCAAGAGGACCAATAATTCAATTTCAAACTCAGAACAAAATTACGTCAAAGTACACTATATTGCCAAAAGTTTCGGGACGCCGCTTCAAATCATTGAATTCAGGTGTTGTTTTTCAGAGGTTGAGCTTGGCCCCTTAGCTCCAGTGAAAGGAACTCTTAATGCTTTAGCATATTAAGACATTTTGGACAATTTTATGTTCCCAACTTTGTGGGAACAGTTTGAGGATGACCCCTTCCTGTTCCAACATGACTGCACACCAGTGCACAAAGCAACATCCATAAAGACATGGATGAGTGAGTTTGGTGTGGAGGAACTTGACTGACCTGAACAGAGTCCTGACCTCAACCTGATAGAACATCTTTGGGATGAATTAGAGTGGAGACTGTGAGCCAGGACTTCTTGCCCATCATCAGGAGGAAGAGTCAAAAAATCCCATAAACACACTCCTACACCTTGTGGAAAGCCTTCCCAGAAGAGCTGAATATTACATGTGCATGTAAAGGCAGATGTTCCAAAACTTTTGGCAAAGTGAATCTTTATAGTCTTTAAATGCCATGATGTTGACTAAATAATGACAGAATATAAGTGATATGGTTAAAAAAATCTTTAAAACAAAACCAAGCGATTTAAAATGGTGCAAAATCTTCACTGTAGGTTTTAATGTCGCACACCACTGTAAAGTTGCCCAGTTCCCCTCGACAAGTCATAAAACAAACCCATACTCAGTTCAGTTGTCTTAGAAAGCAGTCGTGATACAAGATTTACACTGAGTGGTCAGGGGGGATTTGCCATTTAGAAAACACCAAATGGGCACAAAACACTTCACTTGGGAGAAATACAACTTTAAAGTGCACCATTGGTTAAAAAAATGACTATAAATAACACAAAAATAAACATCTTTAAACTCCCAGTTAAATATCTCTTTCCATTTCTTTTAGGGATCTCTCTTGAATATAATCTTTGATCGTCGTCATTAAATCCATTTAAAGGAGTAAAATATTTCTCATTATCTCAATATTGCTCCTTTTTTTTTTTAAATAGGATAAAATTAATCTCTCATCATTTTTCATATTCTCAATCTTATATACACTCTCTCTGTATATTATATATCTGATATAGGAACATCTCTGAGGCTGAAATGTATTCAGTGTTACATATGTTTTGAGTGATCTCTTGTTCAAAATAATTAAAAAATATTCACACTCATGTTATATTATTTGTAAAGTCAATATCCTGAAAATATTCCATTCCTGTTAACACGTCCTCATTGACTTCTGCGTCCGGCTCAGTAGAGCACGTCACCTTAGGTTTTAGATCGCTGACTATAATGTAGTATTCCTTGACTGATATTTAAAACCATGAGGTTGCTAACTGTCTACTATAAAGTAACAAACAACACCACATCTCACGTGTACAGTGGATATGGTTGACGTGAGGAAAAATCGGTGACAGGGTGGTGTGATGCCTCCTGATGGACAGCTGATAAAAGCTTTTTTTTTTTATAATCACAATAAATGTTACGGAACATCCAAAAAACAAGCTCCTGTTATCACTTATGCTATAGCAACAATCATACCCTTTTTATTCCCTGTGTAAGTTCTTACTATACAAACTCACAGCATTTAGATAAACTGTGCTTCTGCTATACAAATTTAATACACACCTATGGACCAGAACTACAGCACTGTGCTGTAACTTCATCCTCAAATGTGTCTCCTACATCCCATGCTCCGATGTCTATTGTTCACTTTTCTGGTCATGAGCTTCAGAATCTTGAAGCCTGCACTGTGTATACATATGTTTAAAAAAAAAGGAGAGATTTCTCTGATGTAGTTCATGCTAAGTAAACAAAAGTCTTACAAGGGTACATAAAATAACGGTCTCTTATTGGTTGATGCCAAGGAAATGATTTCTATTTGTGAAAGTAGGAGTATTTTGGCTTTGTTTATTGCCCAAATGTTTCTGACTTCCTTTGTGTGGCTTGCAAGATTATTTCATATACACCGATCAGCCATAACAGGAAAACCAGTGCAAATGTTGTTCAGGAATGGTTTGAGGAACGTGACAAAGAGTTCAAGGTGATGACTTGGCCCAGATCTCAATATGACCGAGCGTCTTTGAGATGCACTGGACAAACTACACGTCTTGGTGCTGGATACCTCAGCACACCTTCAGAGGTCTTTGAAGTTGAGTTAAGTAGCCTTTATTTTCACGTATACATTACTGCAAAGTGAAATTCTTTCTTCACACATCCCATCCTTGAAGAATTGTGGTCAGAGTGCAGGGGCAATCATTATGCCACTGAAGCAGGAGGGTTGGGAGCCTTGCTCAAGGGCAGTGCTAGGGATTGAACCCCGATCTTCAATGTTATGGCTGATGAGTGTATAACCTTATCTTGCTCATATGTACACTCATCACATGCACAGAGTATCCCAAAGGGGAAATGACAAAGGCGAGTCAATGAGGAAACGTGAAAAACAATATTGGAAAAACCTGATGATGTGCAGAGGCGATCGTCAGGCATTCGATACCGACACCAACCCAATCACTGAACTAATCACGGACGAGCTTCTACTGTGGCCTGCAGCCCATTTTTTCAGCCATGCAGACTTGGTTTGGCTTACAGCTCAGATTGTATGGAAAAAAGTAAAGAAAATTAAAGCAAAAGGAAGTGCAAGCAGGAAAAAATAAACCTGTCATTGTATAGCTGGAGATCATGTGATGAGAGTTAGCCTCTGACAGTGTAGCTTCTGTGTTAATGGGCAGTTAGATCTCAAGGAGCTCTGAAAATTTGAAAGTTGAGATGCCTAAGTGTCCAGGCAGTAGAGGATTTATAACAGAACAAACTGTTGTAATAATAATAATAATAATAATAATAATAATATGTACCATTTGTTACAACAATAAAATGCACTCTGTACAATGTAAATATTAAATATTAAGACACTCATAATTAATTAAATAATCTCCATGAAATATAGAATTATTACACAATAAATATTTATACATTCTCTGGTGTATAAACTAAAGCTCTTACTATTCCACGGTTAATTTACCCCCCATCCCCCCTGCTGATAAATTTCCTTATACAAATACTTGAATACATCATCAATGTCAAGAACTGAAAACTGAACCCATTAACAGTAATACAAATTCTATCAAAGGATGTGAATGATTTAAAAAAAAAAAAAAAAAAACTCAAGACATGATTAGTGCCACCTTCTGGCCAGAGATGTCATTAAGTGCGGAAGTGATATTGGTTTTGCAGTTACCCCCAAAGAGTAAAAAGAGAGAAAGAACATGTCTGCCCCTACAAAGCGGTTTCTTTCAGGTCATTGAGGTTTGGCATCCGTGGACGAGCAGCCCTGGCGAACCCGATGCCATTTTGCCCAGCTTTGCTGGCCATTTGGTCGGGGTAGGGAGCCGGGGCATGCCAAGCGGACTCTATCTGCCCTGGCAGAGGGTAGTTGTGTGGCTTTCGGCTCTTGGTGTTGGGAGTGATGCTGCCCACCGGGATGGCCCGTGCTTCAGGCATGCTCGGAGGTGCTGCTTTAGGTGGCGGGTTGGGAAGTGGCTGGAAACGTACATCAGACGAGCGATCTGGAGCAGGAGGAGGAGGAGGAGGCTGGCTAACAGCTGTAGAGGACGAAGGTGGAGAGGAGAGGTGCAGGAACTTACGCAAAGACCTAAGAGGTTGGTTCTGAAGGTAAATAAAAACAGAGGAAATTAGTCAACATAATGCCCATGTGAAAATTCCTGTTTACTTCCAAGTAGTATTTCTCATCAAAAAGATTTCTGTTACAAACGCAGATTTATTTTTTCCACACAATTATTTTGCGTGTTATATTGCAGGGTGCCAATAATATTAAAGTTAATAAGCAGAAGTCTCAGAATGATGAATCCAAAACACAAGAATTAATTTAGATGTGTAAGAATTAAATACTAGTCTCTGAGTCACAGCAGTTAAAAATACCCCTGAACCACAGAAATTTAGAACTATAAAGGTTCAGATTAAATTATACGAATTCCAAAGTAAAAGAATTCAGGAGTATAAAGAGTCAGAATTATAAGAATTTAGAACTATGATAATCCAGAACTATCCAACTTCCTTGATAAGAGTTCAGACCTGTAAGGATTCAGATCTATAATGAGCTATAAGAATTCAGAAGTATTCCGAGTCAGAATTATAAGAATTTAGAACTGCAAGAAAGCAAAAATATAAAGAGTCAGGATTCTAAGAATTCCAAAATATAATAATTCAGAAATATGAGGAGTCAGAATTATGGTGATCCACAACTACAAGAATTCAGAAATTTAAAGAGTCAGAACGATAAGTATACTGAAATATGATAATTTAGAACAAACCAAATTCAGATATATTAGGATTCAGAATGATAAGAATTCAGAACAATGATGATGCACAGCTGTAAGGATTAAGGATTAAGAATTCAGAACTATAAACATTTATATAGAACATTTTTAGTTTTAGAAGTTTTCACATGGATGTATGATGATATTCTGAAGTCTGAAGTTTGAGTCAGAACTCTAAGAAGTCAGATCTAGGTCAGTCAGGTGCAGATCCATAAGGATATGCAATCAAAGACAATTTTGTGGCTCAATAAATAAATAAATAAATAAAAAAAAACATGAAAGAGTTTCTTGCCTGAGGTTGCACATTTGTATGTTTCTCTATAGGCCAGGTGTTATCTCTGTCTCGTTCTCGCTCATGCCCTCGCTCTCGGTTCCTATCCCTGTCACGGTCTCTGTCTCTGTCCCGGTCTCTGTCCCGGTTCCGGTGACGGCTGCTGTGGTGGGACGAGGACTTCACTGGTCTCTGAAGCACCAGCTGGTCCTGTTGGCCTTCAGCTGCAACCTGGCAACCGTGCAGACAAAAAAAAACAGTGTGGGAAAAAAGAACCGAAACCACAGCAACAATCGAGAAAAATCAAGGAGAGGGAAACTAAAAAAAAAAAACACAAATTACGTGCATGAAGCCAGAAGGCTGGGAGTGTGCATCAAATCCCTTCCTATATATAATTAGAATACATATACACTCACTGTCCACTTTATTAGGAACATTCATGCAGTAATCTAATTTCTCCAGTCGTGTGGTAGCAGCAATATGCAATAAAATCCAAGAGATTTAGTTAATTTTCATATCAAACATCAAAATAAAGAAAAGGTGTGATCTCTCTGACATGATTATTTGTAGCAGATGGGCTTGTTTGAGTTTCTTTTTTTCCCTCACACAGTATTTACAGTTTATTCAGAATAGTGTGAAAAACCAAAAACATTGATTGAACGTTCTTTGAGAGAAAATGCCTTAAGAGAGGTCAGAGGAAAACAGTCTGATTGGTTGAAAGTGCCAGGAAAGATATAGTAACTTCAATAACCGCTCTTTTACAGGCTTGGAGAGCAGAAAAGCATTATGCACCAAAACATCAAACTGTGAGCTGGATGAGCTACAACAGCAGAAGGCCACATTGGGATCTATATTTGTCAGGAAGAACAGAAATCTGAGGCTATCACGGGCTCAGACATGTTCAAGGCTGACAGGAATAGATCCTGATGTGGTCTTCTGCTGTTGTAGTCTGTCAGAATGCTAAGACAAAACTCAAGCTCTTGATCTGCATCTGCATGATATTTCTGCTGCTGCCACATGATTGGCTGAATAGATAGATTAGTTCAGGTGTTCCTAATAAAGTGGCCAGCAAGTGTATATTAATATGCACTCACACTGTGAATTTAGCTGGATTATTAGGACACACCCAGCCCCTGTCTCTACTAACTAGTGTATATATGTTTGGGTTTTTTTTGTTGGGTGGGGAAAAACACATCGTGTTCCATTCTCCTGTACTGTCCAGCTTCTGGAGCATCGTAAGGGTAGCTGTGCATCCACTGTAAGCAGGCACTGCTGAAGTTTCATGCATCTGATGACATGCTTGTGCTGCTAGACTAGCAGGAATGGTAATGACGTTTCACATGTTGAAACACTCGGGACCAGATCCGTAAAATCAGAACGCATGCTTTGTAAGAATTTCTATTATTCAGAACTGAATGTATATAGAACCATGCGGATTCAGAAATCTAAGTATTTACTCTGGTAATGAGAGCTGGTGATGTTTACATGAATCTGGGCCCAATGCTCCTGGTGTCACATTGAACAAACACTACCGGTTAGCTAAAAACAAAAAGAGGTGATGGCTACATTTATAGACACATGCAGTGGAGACTCTGGTGTGATGTCAACAATGCAAATGATGTGAAGTGGGACGGTTCCATGAGTGCTGTACCATGGGCTGAGCAAGGACAGGAAGCACAGAGGAGTTATGCTTTAAGCTATTCTTTGAGTTAAAGAGGGGGAAAAGGCTTTTCTTGATGCTCGGGTTCCTTCCCTCGCGGCCCTCCGTCTGGAATATAAGACGCAGAAAAAGGCCAGCGGCTCATTGCAGGAAGAGACAGACATGTTGTTGTTTTTTTTTGTAGAAAGCAGCAGATGAGATGAACATACGGACCCATGGCTTGGAGTTTGCACACAGAGCACATTTTTTGGATGAGAGGCAGATTTCCATCACAGACACACTGCTTGGGTCTGCTTATGACAGTCTGAGGGTATGGGGGTGGGGTGAGGGGGCTACTGGGGGTAATGCTATAAACATTATTCCCCATTATGTCCTTATCTGGATCTGAGTTTGAGGGGTTTGAGCTGAATTCGTTTTACTGATCATAGCATGTAAGTAAATTAGGCTAGCTTATTGCTTCTCCAATAAATAAATTAAAATTATTAAATTAAATGAGAACTGATATAAAAACCAAACACGGCACAGAATATCATAGGTTAGCATTAGCTTTATATATGGCTTGAGGCTAAGAGAATATCACAGATTAGTATTAACATTACATAATGTAGCGTTCTAATAAGGATAATAGTATACCATATGCTAGCATTAGCTTTAGATAATCTGGCTTTTTATTAAGAGAATATCACAGACTAGCATTAGCTTTCGATAATGTGGCTTTCTATTAAGGCTAACAAAATATTACAGACTAGCATTAGCTTTAACTAAAGTTGCTTTCTTATAAGGCTACTAGAGTATTACCGGCCAGAATTAGCATCACATGATGCAGCTATTAAGGATATTAACGCTAATCCTATAAATGATATTAAGAGATATTTAGAGAAAATGTATTTTCGCTGAACCCAGATTGGTATAGCTTGTGGTTGACTAGCTAACTAGCAGGACTCCATTTTGCTGCATGTGCATATGCATCATCAAGCCATTTATCACTGATTTCATTCATTTGGTATAAATTAGAAGAGCTAAAGGAGTTAAGAAGTGAAGAATAGTTTAGAAAGCTTATTGAAAGATGATTGGACAAAAGGAAACGTGGACTATTCATTTAGTATATATTTCTTACAAACACATACACGTACACTGCTGGCTAAGAGACAAACACATACCAAGCGGCCCAGAGAGACAGCACACACATAAAAGACACAAAGCAATCCTCCTTGCAGCTGTTATAGGAAGTTTCCCAATTTTCTGTAATAATACTGAAAGTGGCGGAAAATTAGCATTAGGTGTTAGGCTAAGCGGTTCCCATTAAGATTTTAAATTTATTACATCATGATTTTTCTTGGGTGGACAAATCAGTAGTCAGTTGAACTGGACATACAGATCTTCTGCCTAATTAGCTTTTTACTTATATAATATTATAAGAGCTAGAGAAAAGAATTTTTATTATTTATTTATTTTTTCCTTTGGCATGGAAGCTAAACTTAATGTGCTTTGGGCTTTTGTGATAAACCTCGGTGTTGTAACTATAGAGTGAGCTTCTAAATCCCACCGCCTGCTGTGTTACACTCACTAGCTGGGAAACATGACGGAAGTTTGATAGTAGAACAATATTTCCCGGTCAGACTAATTAGCATGTATGGTTGACAGCTGATCGTTTTAGAATCAGAAAAAGTCTAGCACAAAGCCATTGTATAATTGTCCTTCTAGCATGACACAAAGCCACAACATTTCGAGAGAAAGATTCTGGTTCAAAAAAATACTTGTGATACTTGCAGCACGGTAGAGCTTTTACTCGCTTTGCGGGCTAGCTACTGATTTGTCATTTGTCCAACCGAGATAATGTTCTCTTTCAGTTATCCGAGTTTAATTCTCTGCTATGATTCCCATTTAAATTACACAAGACCACTGCATAGTTTAAATGGTTATCAGACAGAATCTAGTTGATTGGTAAATAACTGAAAAGTGTTAGGCTCACTGGTTGCGACTTCTTCTTTTTCTTCTTTATTGCTCTAAAGAAACCCTGTTTTTCCTTCTGTTTTGGAATCTCCGGTGGGTTCAGAACCATCGCCTCCGAGTTATTCCTGTAATCAAATTCAAAAGATATATAGTGTGAGATGCTTCTAGACTTTTGAGACAAAATCATTATTGACAATGTCCCATTCTTCTGAAACTGATTCTGGAAAAAAAATGTGAAAATGCTGTGCTACTTATATCTGCTGATTCAGGCATGCTAACAGTGAGGACTCACCAGGGGTCAAAGTTTGTCTGGCGTTTGGAGTGGTTGGCCATGACAGCGCTGTCTGCCGATACGGGTGGAACTCTGCTCTGAGCTGCACTGTCATGAAAGGAATTGTCTGGTCGTGGAGAAGGAACTAGGGTATACATGAGCACACACACACACAATACCCAATACATAGTAAGTAGCTCGTTCAACCGGGCACTAATAGGATATAAAAAGTAAATCTACATTCACATGATTAGCATACTGAAAGTTTGAGATTTATTCTCCCTCCATATTACAGAATACCTCGGTAAAAGCTGCCCACTCGGCGTGGCATAGAATCACTATAAATCATCCGGTTCTCCTTGGAGGAGGTTCCATCTTCCATATGTGGATCGTGGTACATCCCAACCTTCAGCAATGGAAGAACAGAATGTAGTAAAAATAAATTTGCTTCACACTACCTTTTCTCATATCATATGCCCTATATATAGTGCACTGTGTTGGAAAAATTTGAAATCATCTCTGATGACATTGTGGAAAACATCCAGCCCAGAAAGCAGATGATTCTAGGCAGAAATGATTGGTTGAAGGTTAGTTATAGCAACGGCAACTGTAAGGAATCACACAGATTTCACAGCATTTGGAATCTGGGCAAAGAAAATAAAGCACCAAGTCTTTTAATTCGGCTTGTCCATAGTAGTCCTTTTTCATGCCATCTTGATGCAGAACATTGTAAAACTATGGTTCCGCCAGCAATGCATATTTCCTCATTTGGGCAAGATCTGAGACCCCTGATATCTGGTGGAAAACAACTTGAAAAAGTTTGATGCACTGGAAAGGTAGGTCTGAAAATTAATATTTTAAAATTCAGTTATGGCGTGGTCATGCTGCCATGTTTTTGTCATTTCATCACCGTCATTCAACTGTTGCATCTATTTGTTACTTGGGTGTGCATTTGCAAAATCCTGCATTGCCCTGCATGTCTAATTAAATACCCTAGCACCTAATGCCATATATCCTGGGGTACCTAATGCAGTATGCCATTTGAAGAAGCTGCATAGCCTATGCAATCAATTGAGAGTGGTTTTGTACCTATGTCAGAGGACTGACAGCAACATGCTTCCACCAAGTAAGGCACCTGACTTTGTAATATTTACTTGAAGAGTAGACTGCAAGAAGCTTCAGGAGTTTTATTGTCTGGCGGTCAAAGCAAAAAAAATATAAGTGAATATATGTAGCACAAATAAATCTGGAGGGCCAGTTATGAAGGGTCTACCTGCGCAAGGTAGACCGTACACCGGTGTCCCAATGGACTTTGCATAGGGTGCTCTTCTGTTCTCCATCTGTCCCTGCACTTTTAGTGGGGTCATATCCTCTCATGTGTTTTCATCCCATTGCTATGCTGATGACACCCAACTCATCCTCTCATGTCACTCATGTTTCTGCAGGGATCTCAGCATGTCTAGCAGTCATGGATGGCAGCTCATCAGCTGAAACTAAATCCTAGCAAGACTGAGCTGGTACATAGCCCTGGAGTTGCATGCTCATGCCAAGATCTTGTGATCTCTCTGGACAACTCTCAGATCTCAGAGCATGTGTCATGAAGGGAACTGTGGGGTAGTCTTGGGCAACCAACTATCCTTCTCACCTCACATCAGTAAACTGACTTGGTCAAGCAGGTCCTCCAATGTTCCTTTCACTACCATATTTCTACATTCCCTGTAACTTCCAGGAACCCACTTAATGACTTAACATACTCAAAACACCCTACTCTCCTACTGTCCAAGCTGCACTGGACCCACCATCTCTCAAAGTACAAGGAAGACATGCACCGTCTTCTATGTCCTGGCACCCAAAAGTTGGAATAAACTCCCCCTGGCTGTCCAAACAACTAAATCACTAAACACCAACCTCTTCACCAAACACTCAAGGCTACAAAGCACTCCTGGATGAGGGCATCTGGTAAATGTAAAAATAGCAACATAGTCTTGATATAGTCTGTTTACTGTGTGTAAATTGGGTTTGGAGGAGAATGCAGCTTAAGACTCAGACCTCATTTTTGGCACGTTGTGAGTGGTAGGAAGAAGTGTTGTCCCTTGTTGAGTCCTTAATCGGGCCATGAGAGTGAGGCTTCTCTTTCGGAGACTGTTCATTCTGTTAAAACAAACACAAAAATCAGGAATGTATTCATTCTGTGCAGTGTGTTGTTATATAGGTAGTAGCAGTCTTAGCCTTTTTGAGTCTATACAATGAAACAATATAAGGACAAAATGTTTTGTGTCCATCGGAAAGGTTTTTATACCTATACCACAATGATGTAAAGCCAATTGCAATCAAGGCCTTAGTCATAATCACCCATTTCAGAGGACCAGATGTTGTTGTACAATTTGCTACTCAGGTTTTTCTTGGTTGGCTACATCAATTCATGACTAGGATCAATAATTTTAATCAATAATGTTTTCTGGAGTATGCCACTGCTTTCGCCAAAAGCAGCGATGCAAAATGGGTTGCTTTAGAAAAACAATACACCAGCACCTTAACAAGATCTGATCTCAGAGGAGAACTGAACTGTGCTGGACACGGACACACACACACATACATAACACACACGCACAAAAAAAAAAAGAACTGAACTGTGAGGGCTCTATTACAAGTTTGGGAACCGCAAGCCCTGCATCAAGTACTAATCAAAATTAGTTATGGGGTTAGGGTTAGAAGGTTAGGGTTAGACTCGAAGTTAGGGTAAGAGGGTTAGAGTTAGACTCAGAGTTAGGGTTAGACTCAGGATTAGGGTTAGACTTGTGGTAAGAGTTAGGGGTAAAGTTTTAGGGTTAGGGGACAGGGTCAGGGATAGACTCATTTTTTTAACCATACCTTTTAGGTCTAGTGTCAGGTGTAGTAGAGTATTCGAGTTGCTTTTCCCCCCACATAACTTTCTTATCATTGTTATTTATAAAGTTTTCTCAGTAATATCTTTTGGAGTCCATGGAAAATTGAAAATTATTTGCCAAGAGGAATGGCCAAATTCAAATGTACATGTGTAACTATTATTTCACAGTAATGATCTTCCTTTGCCATGACAAATATGGTAAACTCGAGACAAATTTCTGCTGATCTCATCAAGGAGCCTTAGCATCAGACATTTGTTAGGATAAATTATATACGGTTGAGCCCTGATATACAAATCAAAGAGACATCTGAGCCGCATCTGTAGCCCTGTAGTCAAAGCAAAACTTAATAGCTTGCCACTATATCTTGCTGTAATGTGCTCTAACTTTCTTTATCTGGAACGGCACATGCTGCTGCATTCTGAACACGCTGATGCTTCATTAAAGACACAGCAGGACCGCTGGCAACATTTTATAATATAGCAGTTATAAAAGCATGCGCTAGTTTGTCAGCATCACGTAAGGTTAGTGTTTCTTGTTTATCTTTCTCAGTGGAGAATACGCAGTTTTTTGCAGAAATTTGCTACTGGAATTTAAAGCAGCATTTGGGTTACACCAGGTTCTTAACTGCAGCATTTTTTAACTTGATTGAGCTCTTGGTTTATAGTGACACCCATTAATGTAGCTTGAGGTGCCGTATTGAGCTTTATGTGGCTTTAATGCTCTTGTTGTTGCTGTGCGATGTGAAGTGTATTGGCCTTTATCATCATTAGAGCAGGAAAAGGTGCATAATGATTTGCTGTTAGTCTGCAATAACCATCAAGGTTATATTCCTTGGAGAACCTATTGTCTTTGGGGTTGGAGGTCTCATGTTTTGTAAATCCAGCAGTATTTCAACTATGTTCCTAGCACTATCTGACATGAAGTTGTGAGACATTTACTGGGTTAACAGTACGATATCATTTTCAATTAGAGGGCAAAGTACTGCCTTGGCTCATTATCCTAGCTTGAATAGGAAAATGACACTGTGGTTAGTCATCTATAACAGAGATATGAGTAGGACTGTGACTAAGTGACACTCTAACTCTTAGCAAGGAACAAATGTCCATGTATGTATCTACATACACTAGCATTTGTCAGATTCTATTTGAAAGAAGTTTTTTGGTAGTTTTTTTTATAGCAGAAATTTCACCAAATACAGATAAGTAAGATTAGCATGTATTCCATCTTCCATATAAAATCAAGTTTTCTGATAACTAAACAACTATTATAAAATCTGTACACTTTTTGTAGTGGACTTGTGGTCCATACTGTGTAGGAAGACAGACAAGCAGATAGAGAGACAGACATTAATAATGACAAACAGAGAGTCTGACCCTGCTGAGTTCCTGGCTGAGCTCTTCTCTTGAAGAGCCATTTGGGTGGCGTGGTAATGTGCGGTGAGGCAGCTGAGGGGAAAGTAGCTGTAGGCTGCTGGCACGTGTTGGCGCACCCTGGCCCACTGACAGCCCAGTGTCCTGACCATGGGTCCTGTGGCGCTCACGACGCACATACATAGAGTGCCTGTGGGGGCGCTGCTGAGACGAGAAGGGGCTGGTATAGCCCAGGCCATAGGGGAAGGATTCGTTGGGGGCAGAAAGTGAGTGATTGTGCACGCCTGCGGCTCCAGCCACCATGGAGGGATCCAGAGTATCTGGCACTTTGGCTTCCTCGGGTAATTTTTTGCGGCCTGAGGAGTGGTGCGAGTCCAGGGTGCCACCCTCCATGCGAGGGTTGGAGCGCCCTGCTGGGCTATGACCCTGGTGATCTGAGCCGGAGTGCCGCTCTGTTCGGGGGCTGGCAGGGGCGGCGTTTAAGTCCAAACAGCTAGTCGGGAAGTACCGGGAACCAGAGCTCGAACTGGGCACGGTCTCCTCTAAGTGAAGGCGGGGCTCAGCCAGGTTTCCAACAGACTTCGCGTCACTCAGAGTGCCATGGCTTTTGGACAGGCCAAGGTAAGATGAGGTGCTCTTGGAGGATGAGGACGAGGGCATAGAGCCATGCGAGCTCTCCATGTAACCATGACGCCCATGCTTATCGCTAGACTGCAGAGTGCTTGTTTTGCCCTCCAGAAAAGAGGATGATGGCTGGCGGTTTTGTTTGGACGATTTGAGGTACTTGCCAGTGGAAATGTCCACCCCGCCAGTGGTCTTGGGCCCCAGAGTGAAGTCAAACTCGGTTTTGCCTTTGGCATCCTTGGGGCTCAAGAGATGTGGCAGATTGTTGTTGGCCAGCTCTTTGCTGCAAGAGATCGAGCGGCTCAGCGTCTGGCTCTGGTAGCTCTTGGGATGCAGTGTAGGGCTCAAGCTGGCTCCCATGGGCACTCCACCGCCATTCAAGAAGCCTTCGGTGCTCCGGCGCAAGTCTTCATGGCGCGGCAGCGACGAGCAGTCTTTACTGTTAGAACGACGATGACTAGAGCTCTTACTTCTGCCGAAAGAGAAATGGAGAGAAAAGATTACAAAAGATCAAGACTTGTATATCATACATAATCACATCGCCATAATTCCTTGACTTTCAGTAAAGCCTATTAAGTGCAAACTGCGTGTTTGGCTTACCTTCAGTGGACAGTGTCACCTGGACAGTTTTGATTAGTACATAAATACATGCTAATATGTGTCACAGTGTGGAGCTAGCTGACCGGCTGGGAATGGTGTTGTCCCCGTGGTACGGTTTCCTCTTGGAGGAGCGAGGTGGCGTGGGAGATGGTGGCGCAGGTCGCTCAAGCACTCGCAGTGCCTGGAACACGAGGTGGTTCAAACACTGCTCGGTCAGAAAGCGCTCCGACGGGTTCAACAGCAGCAGGTTCTGAACAGGAGTCAGAATCAGATTTAGAACAGCAAAGCAAAACTGCTAAGCACAACAAGCTGGCTAAAAGAAAGAAAAACAGCAAGCTATAAATGGTCCAAATTTGTATAATTATGTAGTAATTATGAAAACCTATTTATAACCGTGTGGGTGGAAGCTGTGGAACTGGTGCACAGGTGTTATCGTAACTGCCAAACCAATTTCTATGGCATTTCACAGAAAGGTTTTTCATTTTTTGGATTAACCCTAAACAGTAGTGCATACATTTGGACCCTGTATATGTATATCTATATATATTTTTTAGCATAATGAGATGCTGTGTTGTATCCCACTGAATATGTATAGCCCACCCCCTACTGGCCAATCAGCAATATATGATACATAAGTAAAAATGCTTGATAAAGATCTTCCCAATATCGATGAACTAAACTTAAGTAAATGGTGTAAGCCTTACCTTCATAAGATCCAGCATGAGTCCATTAATGATACCTAAGTATCTCCTCTCCAGGGTCTGAGGATGACTGACTGTAGGGAACTGTGTCATTTGATACAAAGACATGAGGAGGAGAAAAGAGAGCATGAGATAAAAGGAAACACCCTGTTGTTTACTTAAACCTTTTTTTATTCATTTCGTCTTTTGTAAGATTGAAAAAGATGGAGACAGAAATGGACTGCGTGTGACAAGTGCTAAAGCAATTCTGAGGGGCAAGCAGAAGCCAATTTCTCATCTTTGATTCACAGCTGGAACAGATACAATTCACCTGAGAAGAGAAGAGAAGAGAAGAGAAGAGAAGAGAAGAGAAGAGAAGAGAAGAGAAGAGAAGAGAAGAGGGGAAGAAAACAGAGGAGAGGGGAAGAAAACAGAGGCATAGAGAGAAGAGAAGACGGGAATAGAGGAATAGAGGAGGGGAAGAGGAGAGGAGAGGAAAAGAGATGATTACAGAGGAGTGGAGAGGAAATGAAAAGAGAATAGAGAATTAGAGTGCACAAGAAAAAAAGAAAGAAAGAGGAGAGCAAAGGAGAGAAAAGAAGAAAAGAGAAGAGACAAGACGAGAAGAGAAGAGAAGAGAAGAGAAGAGAAGAGAAGAGAAGAGAAGAGAAGAGACGGGAAGAGAAGAAAAGAGACGAGACAAGAAGAGAAGAGAAGAGAAGAGAAGAGAAGAGAAGAGAAGAGAAGAGAAGAGAAGAGAAAAGAAGAGGAGTAGAAAAGAGAAGAGGAGAGGAGAGGAGAGAGGAGAGGAAAGTAGAGGAGAGGAGAGGAGAGGAGAGGAGAAGAGAAAGGAGAGGAGAGGAGAGAAGTAGAGAAGAGCAGAGTAGAGTAGAGGAGAGGAGAGGAGAGTAGAGTAGAAAATGTTAGTTGTTACCCGGAGACCAGCAAAGCGGGGGTTGCTGTAGAAGAGCTTCATCTGCTCAGGAGGCAGAGGCCCCAGCACTTTCTGGATGGTGAAGAGCTGATCGATCTCACTTTCTCCCGGAAATAAAGGCTGTCCATCACTCAGCTCACCCAGAATACATCCCACTGACCACATATCCACGGCCTTTCCGTACGGAGCTCTGAGAGACACAGCCAAGCAGACTGATAGAAAGACAAATACCAGCTTTACATCTATTTCACAGGTTTACATGAACGCACACATTCTACTAAGTGAACTTGTATGACTAATAATAAATAGATGTACATTTATTGGAAGACATTTGTGGAAAAAGTCTACATTGTCACCACCCAAAAAAAGGTGAAGGGATCTTGAGTAAAGGAGAACTTTTACTAATGCTTGATATCATTATTTCAAGCATGAATGATCTCATTTTACTGCCAGATCATGCTTTTTTTCTAGAATTAAATGCTCGAAATGAGCAAAATGATCTGCTAATGAAACAAAATTAAAATAAGATAAAAAATGTATTTAAAACAAACCGTTACTATTCCATATTCAAGAACATCTTGTATCATCGAAAAATCCTCATCTGAAACTCCATCTAAATTAATACTATTCTCTACGTCACGGCTTCTCCGTTCCGGTCCTGGAGTCTGTACGCTCGTGCATTCTGTGATTTATATGCTGTTAAACACCTGCCTAAATAAATAATCAGCTAATTATCAGGTGCTTAATGAGCTGAAGCAGGACTGCTGGAGCTTTAAGGCCCTCCGATTTACAACTAGCAAACATATTAAATTGTCAAATTATCGTATCGGGCCGTATTGAAGACAAATTAGTTCGTCAGGATCGGAAAATAAGAACAATGAATACTGCAACAGTCACGTTCACTGATTGCCTGATGAGCAAAAACAAGCCTCTTATTACTATATTAGAAAATTAATCATTTTTTTGCTATGTCGTCAAAGGAAATGGCAACCGGAGAGATGAAAGAGCCAAAAGGACGGGGGAGGGACGAAGGATGAGGGAGAGATGGAGAAAAAGTGAGAGAGAGAGAGAGAGAGAGAGAGAGAGAGAGAAGAGTTGAGACATCAGACTGAAAGACACAGCTCTGCTCGGAGATGCGAAGAGAGGGAGGGTGAGAACATTCGAGTAGGCGGAATTTAAATGGCGAGACTTTTGGGAAAAAACCGGTTGTGGCATTCCCTCTCTCTCTCTCTCTCTCTCTCTCTCTCTCTATGCTATCTCCTCTGGTGGCACACACAAAAATATCAGTCTAAACAACAATAAGCAGCTAAAAAATCTCTCAGCTTCCAGAATGATCTAGAAATTTCGTTTCCATAAACCAAACTATATCCTATTTTTTCATGTTCCATATTCGCTCTTCTTGTGAAACGATGATGTAAAGCTCCAGCTCGTTTTATATATAAATCTACCTCTAGATTTCTACAAAACTGCTTTGTCACAAAAAGAAATCTGTTTATTACAACAAAATGAAAACAGAAAGCGTGTCCCAATTTGCATATTTGTGCAAATTGCAAATTCGTGCATACCAGTGTCTAGTGTAAACAGGTGTTAGGTTAGGTGTTTACACTAAAAATTCCACTTCAGACATGGAACATTGGACGCTTCATTAAGTCAACACTCGTAGCTTTGCTTACATAGGTGAAAAAGGGACGGGGCTACCAGGTGCTGACGCTGGATAAGAAAACATTTTCATTACGGCCAACGACACTTCATAATTTCTTACAACCATTTAAAAAAAAAAAAAAAAAAAGTAGCCCCTATTGTGTGATTGTGTAGTTTCACTTATATTTCTTGTTAGTGTTCCATTTCAGATGATACAAGCCTTCTAAAATGTATCCAATAGACTTTTAGTGCATAGTGTAAGTGCATAGTGTGTAATGGGGATGCAGCTTTAGATCTATGGACCTTAGCGGCATCAGGGAGTGGAGGGACACACTTCACCAGAAATCAGTCATTTGTTTTTCTACATCCTACTGCAGAGCTTAATCGCCTTTCAGAATGAAAAAGAGGGAAATAATTGCATGGCACTCACCCGAGAAGAAGCTCAGGAGATCGGTACCACCTGGTGGCCACGTACTCTGTGTAGTTTGCGTCGCTGCCTTCCGAAAGATTCCGGGCGAAACCTAGAAAGAGGGAAAATTCAGAATGAGAGACAAAAAAAGAGAGCTGGATGGTGAAGAAGAGTGAGGAAGTCGAGGAACCTGACATATAGATCTACAGGAAGGTCTAAATGCCGGTTTCATCAGAATTTACTCAGTCGATCCTTTGAGCCGTTCAGTCACATGACCTGTTGTATCGCATGCTGTTTGCTTCACTGACACCATGACACCGTGTACTCCAGATGGTAACACGTCTACGCTCCAAACACAGTGTGCCTTAAGTGTCTCTTAATGACTAACACCTGACATTTGTATCGTTGTGTTTATACACAGGATGGTGTCTAAGGTAATATGCAGTTTAAGGCATTTCAACTTTTCAAGAATACAAAATACAGGGTGATATTTACGGAGGGAAAAACAACTGGGAACAACCACTGTGCTGGTGAATTAATAGAACTAACGTGAGGGTATTAACCTTTTTTCCCAGTACACTGGTGTTCCAGTACACCAGCAGAATGGAAATCGACTCATGGGACGTTTTCAAAGCCGTCTCAGAAGACTAGAGCTTATTATAACACATACACATGTGATGGTTTGGTGTCCACAAAAGTTTATTATTAAAATGTAACTTAATGTGACTGACATTTCGATCAGAGTTTCCCACAATCCCCTGCACCCCACAACAAACCTCCCATCAGATCACGAGAAACCCCTATCCTGGATGGTGTGTGTTTTCCGTATCAATGTTTCCAGCCAGTCTTTAGCGTCTTTAGAGTCTTTGCCTATGTGTATTTAGCGTACAGTCAACATTAGACAATGTAAAGCAAAAAACTATGAAAAAGAACTATACATAAATAAATAAACATATAATCGGACTATTATGATAAGGAGAGACGAGAAGGGGTAACGTGAACGTGACTGTAGAATATTCACACTCGATTAATCGAGCCGGGGCTAAAAATAAAAGTGTTTCAAAAGAAGTCTGCTGTGACTCATGTGCATTCTCCATGGCACTCACTGAGCTGCCTAATCATATAATACGTGACTTTTCACTTTTCAGGCAATTATGTTCATCTTCCAGCAGGTGGGGTATTATTGTCTTGGTGAGAACCATCACATGCAGTACTCTCACACTTGTGGGCTTTTAAATATCAAATGATATCACTTCAACATATTCAAAGCGTACAGTGTGTTGCGTTAATCACTGTATTCGTGAGGTCAGTCTGCGGTACTCGTGAGAATACTATGACTGTCCAGGGGCATGTAGAAGTATTAAATACGGTTGCATCCAAAAGTATTGGAACAGCAAGAGCAATTCAGTTGTTTTTTCTGTAGAGCAAAGACATTTGGGTTTAAGATTATCTATCTATCTATCTATCTATCTATCTATCTATCTATCTATCTATCTATCTATCTATCTATCTATCGATCTATCTACATTTTGTATCAGACAGCCCACTTTTGAGGCAAGCAAAAATATAGGTATGCGTTACTGACAGATGTTTCTCGCTATTCAGGCGTGTCCTGTTTAAAGCAATAAATAGCACTGAGTATCTAGTCTCAGTTTCACCTGTGAAGGCTGTATTTGTTGTTAAAAGCCAGTATGAAGATCAGAACGCTGTCTATGGGAAGAAGAACAAACCATTTTAAAACTGAGAAAACACTGTGTATAGCCAATACAGATCCCTAACAATTCAGAATGTTCTGGAAAAGAAAGAAAGCTCTGGTGTACTGAGCAACAGACACTGACGAGGTTGGGCCAAGGAAAACAACAACAACAGCTGATGGCAAAAACATTGTGAGAGCTCTGAAGGAAAAATCCAAAACTACAGTCAGTGATATCACAAATAACCTCTACATGGAAGAGTGAAGGTACCACAATCCATCACTGGAAGAAGACTTTAAGGGTAGATATGTAGAGACCTGACCACAAGATGCAAAGCACTCATCAGCAGGAAGAACTCTCCAAAATGTGAAGGAAGAAAGGATCTCTTTATGATCCAGAACATACGAGCTCATCTGTGAAACATGGTGGTAGTAGTGTCATGGCTTTGGCTTGCATGGCTGCTTCTGGAACATTCTCACTAATCTTTACTGATGCTGTAACTCATGATGATAGCAGCAGAATGAATTCAGATGTCTGAAGTCTAATTTACAGAGAAATACATCCAATCTAACTGGAAAGAACTTCATCGTGGAGCAAGACGATGATCCAAAACACATTTCCAACACAAAGGGGGAAAAAAGCGGAAGACTGACCAAGTCAATTAGCAGACCTTAACCCAAATGAGCAGCATTTCACCTCCTGAAGATGAGACAGGAAGGAGAAACTGAAACAATCAAACTCTGTAAAAACCAACCATCTGGTGATGTCAATGAATCTCGGCCTTGATGAAGTTACCACAAGCAACCAAATATTAAAAGTTACTACTTTCATTTACTCCAAGACTTACTCCTGTCTGATAAAAGGTTTTTTTATGTTGTTTAACACATCTAGAAGCAAATACCCATCTTTTGATCTCAAACTCCAACCCGAATGTCTTTTGGGGGACAACAAATTGTCACGTTTATTGGACTAGATTGAGATATCTTCATCTTATCACTTACCAAAATCACACAGCTTCAGAATGTCATTGGAGCTGATGAGAAGATTTTCAGGCTTGATGTCTGCGAAGGAACACAGAAACTCATTCCATCAAATGTAAAGATTTAAGAAATACAATCAAATTAGACTTAAATGAGGAAACATAGACACACAGAATATATACAGTAACTGAATAAAACATCTTCCAAAGCCTTCCGGCTGCTTTTACCTCGATGTACGATCTCATTCTTATGGCACCAGTGGATCGCTTTAATCAGCTGATAAATGTAGTTGCGGACTTTATCGGGTGGAGCGCCATTGGGCATTTCCTCCAGAAGCTCCAGCATGTTCTACAGTGTTATACAACAACATAATCAATAAAGCTTACATTCTGACTCCGGGGCATTTCATGCTGCACGTCATTCTAAACCCTGCTTTTATTTAAAAAAGTTTTGTGCTGTTCGTATCCCATTATGCTCAGTGGCAGAGCAAATATGCAAATAAGAAGGTTTAGCCAGGTTTGAGGAAAGTACAGTGTGAAATATCTGATTATAACAAACAAGATAACCCAGGATTTCTTTTACTCTGGGGTTAGAGGGACGCAAGAAAACTTTTTATTTTATGTGTGAAAAGCTCTTTTTGTTCCTAT